>NC_143511.1:85575847-85726633 GCF_031878675.1 Megascapheus bottae | reverse complement strand
AGACTTGAGAAAAAGCTCAGGAACAGTGCCCTGGTCCTGAGTTCCAGCACCAGGACCAGTACCAAAAAAAAAAAAAAAAAAGTCTGTGAGATTCTTACTGCCAGTTAACCAGCAAAAAGTCAGAAGTGGACTTACAGTGGAAGTGGCACTGTTGATCAAGTGGTAGAGTGCTAGCTTTAAGCTGAAGAGCTCAGACGAGGTGCCCAAGCCCAGAGATCAAGCCTCACAACCAATCAATCAATAAGTAAATAAATAAAAGGTGCCCTGAGCACAAAGTAGGTCAAGACAGTGCTCAGGCCTTGAGTTCAAGACCCAGAACTGGCACTAAAACTAAACAAACAGCCAGTTGTGGTGGCTCACACCTGTAATCCTCACAACTCAGGAGGCTGAGATCTGAGGATCATGATTTAAAGCCAGCAGGAGAATTGAAGTCCATAAGACTCTTAGTTCCAATTAACCACCAGAAAACCGGAAGTAGCATGATGGTTCAAGTGGTAAAGTGCTCACTTTGAGCTGAAGAGCTCAGGGACAGCACTCAAGCCCAGAGTTTAGAAAAAAAAAAAAAAAAGGAGTTACGGCCTAAGTGGTAAAGCACCACACTTGATCAAAAAAAGAACAAAGGCCCAGAGTTTAAGACCTAGTACTGGCACACACATGCACACACACACGCATCCAACTCAAATGCAAATATGACTCAAGCTCAAACTCTCCACTGTGATCAGACACTGACACCTCTTTGGGCCTCAGCACCACTCCTAAACTAAAAGCCTGACTGTTCTGCAATCCTGCCTTATGAGCAGCTGTTGTGATGGCTTCGATGGTATGGTTCCAGCAAACAGTACTCACATTCAGAATCTGCATGGGAAGGACAGGGGCAACTTAAAATCCTTGTTGGGGACAGGGCAGTGTGTATTCTGGTGGTATTAGAGGTCTGAACTCTTACACTGAGGTCTGAATTCTTACACTGATCCTCTATTCTTTGAGCCTCACCCCCAACCCTTTTTCTCTGGTTATTGAGGCAGACCTTACACACACTCCTACCCCAAGAAGGTGGGCCTGAACCACAATCCCATTTAGGCTTTCCTTGGTGGATAACATTACAGGAGCCCACCACCTTTGGGTTTTTGTTGGTTGTTTTTCTGGGCCAGTCATGGGGCTTGAAGTCTGGGCCTGGGCGCTATCCCTGAACTCTTCAGCTCATGGCTGCCACTCTATCATGATAAGCCACAGCACCACTTTCCTTTGGGTTCTTTTTAAAGACAGGCAAAAAAAAAAACAAGTTATCTCTAAGCTGGAAAATTAACTTTGTCAGAGAGGGCAAAGTCCAACATGCCCGAGGTTCAGTTCCTTCCTTCAAGTCAGTGTTCTGAGGCTGGAATTATACCATTAACCAAACTGATGGCTATGACCACAAGCCAGGGAGGGAACCAAGAACCACACTGCAGCTAACCAATTTCTGTAATATAGAACATAGGTGAGGACTGAAGAGAGGCCCCACCAGACACCAAAAGGTCTCCCCACTCTCCTTCTCCACCTTAGGCTCCCAGGTGACCTTGCAGCTAGGTGTTTCCCTGTCCAAAGTGTCACTGTGGACACCACACCTCTGGGAAACTGCTCTGAGATTAAGGCAATTTTACCAAATCTGAAGACCTCAAGAGTCAGCCTGGCTTCTAGAACTGACCAGATAAAACCTTGACACCTTCCCCTCCATCCTAGCCATCATGCTATAGTTGTTTCTTACCACTAAAACTGAGTTCCCGAAGCTTTTCCAAAGCAATCAAAGGCTCCTTCAGGACATCCTGGAAATCTGCTATCCTGCAAAGGGGAAGGAGGCCACATTCAGATCTCAAGATGGCAGCCCCCACCCTTGTACCAGGGCAATGATCATTTTATTAAACCCAGGAACATGGGAGGCTATCAAAAAGATCTGAGAAGTTTTCTTGTCTGTAGGCACCAGAATGAGCACTGTAAAATGAACCATTCTCTAAACTCTAAGATTAAATTCTAATTGCTCAGGAGGATGAGTTCAGAGGATCATGGTTTGAAGCCAGCCTTATCTCTGATTAACCACCAAAAAGCCAGAAGTGAAGCTGTGGCTAAAGGGCTACAGTGTTAATGTTGAGTGAAAAAGCTCAGGGACAGTGCCCAGATGCTGAGTTCAGGCCCTAGTATTGGCACAAAAATAAATTACATAATAAAAGTAAGCATCCTTTACTAGGAGACAGCTGTCATTTATTTACTGGTACTTCAGAAAGGCCAGACCTAGCATACATTATAGGTGTACCAGGAGACTCAATCAACTCTAGGAATTGGGAAGAACTGGATTAGCAAAAAAAAAAAAAAAAAAAAAAAAAATAGATCTGTGCGAACTGCCATGCTCAGAAATACCACTATTACAAGTTGTATTTCTTCAAGGCCTGTCCTCAGGCAAGGACAACGATAAAGAGTAACTCCTAGGGAAAGCCTGGGGGGGGATTGGATAAGGCTGCAGGATGTGGCCTGGAGGAGAGGCCAGGCTGGAGAATCTAGGTTCCTCTGGGTTTCCTGGAAAAAAGGCGGGGGGGGGGGTGCATTTGGTGAAAGGAAGGTGCTGGAGGGCGAATGGGGAGGGCGGCTGGAGGAGGCAACCACCAGGGCAGGGAAGAGGTCCCGGCGAGGGAAGGCGCTGTCACAGCAGGGCGCCCAGCGTCCCCACCGCGACTCCCCGCCGGCACACGGGCCCTGGGGCGAGGAGGCGGCGGAGGCGCCGGGACGTCCGGACCACGCCGGCGGGCTGCCCAGGAGCGGCCTGGAGCGATCGGGCCCCGGGGCACCTTACCGGCTCTTGTGCAGACTCGACATGGCGTTGACTTCCGGACGCCCGGCTGCCTTCGCAGCCTCCGGAGCCACCGCCGCCCCCCCTGGGACGTGGGGCGCTCCGAGAAAAAGCCTCCGGCCGGAAACACACTGAGGAGCGTGCGCGTTCCGGCCGGTCAGGCCCCGCCCGTGGTCACGTGCGGGTCGGCCCCCGCTCGCGCACGCGCTCTGTGCGCCTCGAGTGCCTTCCTGAGCGCCTCAGCTCCAGGCGAGCGCTCTACCACGTGGGCCCCCGCGCCACTTCCGGTTTTCTGGCGGGCGATTGGAGATGAGGCTCAAGGACTTTCCTGCCCCTACGGGCTTCGAACCATGATCCTCAAAGATCAGCGGCTGAGAGCCAGGATTACAGGTGTGAGCCATCGGTGCCCGGCTTTGGTTTTTCCTTCCGCTGAGCTTTTGTCTGAATTCAAGGCTGTCTCTCCACCGCTTGAGCCCAGCTCCACTTCTGGCTTTTTGGTGCTTCGTTGCAGGTCGAACCTCACCGTGATCTGAGGATTCTGGTTCAAAGCCAGCCCCAGCGCAGAAGTCTGAGACTCCCATCTCCAATAAACTACTCAAACAAGCAAAAAAACCCAGTGGCACTGTGGCTCATGTGGTGGAGTGCCAGAGCGAGCGCTGAGAAGGAAAAAAAAGCAGCTCAGGAACAAGGCCCAGAGTACAAACCCAGGTTCACCCAGAAAGAAGAACCTGAAGGACTTTTCTAGATTTGCCTTGTGATCTTTCAGATCACTGCCTCCGGAGTAGCTAGAATTTAAGGCATGAGCCCCTAGTGCCCAGTTTGAGTACATTTTTCGTTGTTTTTGGTTTTTCTTTTTGTCGGTCATGGGGTTTGAAATTTGGGCCTGGGCACTGTCCCTTAGATCTTGAGCTCAAGCCTACCACACTTCCCTGTGAGCCACAGGC
Organism: Megascapheus bottae; assembly: GCF_031878675.1. NCBI lineage: Eukaryota > Metazoa > Chordata > Mammalia > Rodentia > Geomyidae > Megascapheus > Megascapheus bottae. The sequence continues at coordinate 85,722,874 of NC_143511.1, read as the reverse complement.
ACCACTTCCTGTTTTCTGGTGGTTACTTGGAGATAAGAATCTCAGGGACTGTAGTGCCTGGACTGGCTTTGAACCACAATACTCGGATCTCAGCCTCCCGAGTATCTAGGCTTACAGGCCTGAGCCACAGTGCCCAGCTATATAATTACATTTGTCTTTGGACAGTGTCATCCCTTCCTTCAGTCACAGGTGCCCAGCTGACATTGGAATTTGCTAACCCCTCCATCATTCACGGGTACCCACCCACTAGAATTTCATTGCTCAATAGAGCAGAGGCACGGATGTCTCAACACTCCATGAATCATTTGTTCTTCTAGTGTGCAATCAGTACTGGGGGATGGGATAGAGGACTCCCACAATGCCCTATAGACCTCAATGCCCAGAGACACTAAAGCCTCTTGAATAAAATGAGCATAAGACCTATGAACATGTTCATACATACTTAAAGTCATCTCTAGATTGCTTATAACTATACAATGTAAATAGTATATAAATAGCTGCTCTACTGCTAAGAATGACAAGGAAACAGATTCAACGTTTTCCTGATTTTTAAAATTTATTTTTTTTTGCCAGTCCTGAGCTTGAGCTCAGAGTCTGACTACTGTGCTTGGACTTTCTCAAGGCTAGAGCTCTACCACTGGAACCGCAGCACAACTTCCAGCTTTTTTTCTACGTATGTGGTACCGAGGAATTGAACCGGGGTCTTCGTGCATGCTAGGCTCTACCACTATAGGCCAAACTCCCGGCCCTGAATTTTTTTTTTGCCAGTCCTGGGGCTTGAACTCAGGGCCTGAACACTGTCCTTGGGCTTTCTAAAGGCTAAAGCTCTACCACTTGAGCCAAAGCACCATTTCTGGCTTTTTTCTAGGTATGTGGTACCTGAGGAATCGAACTCGGGTCTTTGTGCATGCTAGGCAAGCACTCTACCACTAGGCCAAACTCCCAGCCTCTTTGTTGTTTTTTTCTTGCCAGTTCTTGGCTTGGACTTAGGGCCTGAGCACTGTCTTTGGGCTTTCTCAAGGCTAGTGTACTAACACGTGAGCCACAGCACCACTTCTGGCTTTTCTGTGTATGTGGTACTGAAGCATCGAATCCAGGTCTTTGTGCATGCTAGGCAAGCACTCTACCCCTAGGCCAAACTCCCAGCCCCGTTTTTTTCCTGGTTTGATTGGTCGTGGAGATTGAACTCTGGGCCTGGGTATTGACCCAGAGTTATTCAGCTTAAGGCTAGCCCTCTACCACTTGAGCAACCGTACCACTTTCAGTTTTCTGGTGGTTAATTAGAGCTAAGTCTCATGGACTTTTGTGCCTAGGCTGGCAATGAACCAGGATCCTCAAATCTTAGCCTCTTGAGTAGTTAGGATTACAGCCATGAGCCACTGACGCCCAACTTTTCTGAGTATTTCTATCAATGGAGGGTTGAATCTACCATGTAGAATCATGGATATGAAAAGCCACCCAAACAAATATTGTATCTTAGTACAAAATATTTGATTAAAAAAATGACATAACTGAGCTGGGCCCAGTGGCTCACACTGTCATCCTAGCTACTCAGGAGGCTGAGATCTGAGGATCACAGTTCAAAGCCAGTCCAAGCACTACAGACTGAGAGACTCTTATCTCTAATCACTAGAAAGGGGGACATGGGGCTGTGGCTTAAGGGGTAAGGTGGTGACCTTGAGCTGAAGAGCTCAGAATCAGCACCCAGGCTAAGTTCAAGCACCATGACCCCACACACACACACCAAAGGGTGAGGAGACATAATTGCACAAAGGCAGGGGCCTCACATTTGTAGCCAGGCCAGTCCATGAGCCTCTTGTTTATTTTTCCCGTGTATATGGGAAGGTACACACACTAGTGTGGCTAGCACTTTCTTGGTTGAAATGAGGGCTCATGAGCCTTATGGCTATGCTGGCCTCTCACCTTAAGTCTCCTGATTTCCATCTCCCAGGTAACTAGAATTATAGTGATGAGCCACTTATTTGGCTTCTTTTTTCTGTTTTGTCTTCGTGTTAGTGTTGTAGCCCAGGGCCCCAAGCATGCTATTTAGATGCTCTAATACTGAGCCAGACTGCCAGTTCTATGTTTATGAAAATTATTTGGACTTTGTATTTTATCCTTGGCATTCCATCTTTTTTTTTCCAGTCGTCAGTGGGTCCTGGGTTTGAGCTCAGGGCCTGAGCACTGTCCTTGGACTTTCTCAAGGCTAGAGCTCTACCACGTGAGCCTCAGCACCACTTCTGGCTTTTTTCTCTGTATGTGGTACCGAGGAATCGAACCCGGGTCTTCATGCATGCTAGGCAAGCACTTTAACCACTAGGCCAAATTCCCGGCCCGCAGTCGTCAGTCTTGAACTCAGGATCGGGCACTGTCCTTGAGCTTTCTCAAGGCTAGTACTCTACCACTTGAACCACAGCACCACTTCCAGCTTTTTCTGTGTATGTAGGAATAGAACCCAGGGTTTTTACATGCTAAACAAGCTGCAAGCTCTCTATCATAGGCCATGCTCCCAGCCCTCTTTGGCACTCTATCTTGACTTTTTTTTTTTTCTCAGTCCTGGGCTTGGGCTCAGGGCCTGAGCACTGTCCCTGGATTTTCTCAAGGCTAGGGCTCTACCACTTGAGCCACAGCACCACTTCTGGCTTTTTGCTATGTATGTGGTACCGAGGAATCGAACCCAGGTCTTCGTGCATGCTAGGCAAGCACTCTACCGCTAGGCCAAACTCCCGGCCCCTCTATCTTGACTTTTGAACCAGCTTATAAGTTTCTAGGGACAAAAATACATGCTGAGGTTCTTATTGGAATTGTATTAAATCTACAGATCCATTTGGAAATAACTAATCTCATATTTTAAGATCATCAGATTTACAAACAATATATTTCATTAATTTCTCAATAATACTTATAGTTTTTAGTTTTCCCAGATTGGGAAATCCATAACATATTTATCTCCAATTATCTACCAGAAAAGCCTGAAGAGGAGCTGTGTCTCAAGTGGTGGAGTATTAGCCTTGAGCAAAAGCAGTCAGACACTGGTGGCTCACACCCGTAATCCTTGCTACTCAGGAAGCTGAGAATTGAGGATTGAAGTTTGAAGCCAGCATGGGAAAGTCCATGAGATTCTTGTCTACAAAAACTATTCAGGGGGCTGGGAGTTTGGACTAGTGGTAGAGTGCTTGCCTAGCATGCACAAAGACCAGGGTTTGATTCTTCAGTACCACATGCATAGAAAAAAAGCTGGAAGTGGTGCTGAGGCTCAAGTGGTAAAGCTCTAGCCTTGAGAAAGTCCAAGGACAGTGCTCAGGCCCTGAGCTCAAGCCCAGGTCTGGCCTCCCCCCCAAAAAAAAAATTAAAAATGGGACGGGAGTTTGGCCTCGTGGTAGAGTGCTTGCCTTGCATGCACAAAGACCCAGGTTCAATTCCTCAGTACCACATACATAGAAAAAAGCTGGAAGTGGTGTTGAGGCTCAAGTGGTAGAGCTCTAGCCTTGAGAAAGTCCAAGGACAGTACTCGGGCCCTGAGCTCAAGCCCAGGACTGGCAAAAACAAACAAACAAACAAAAAACTACTCAGAAAAAGCCAGAAGTGGTACAATGGCGCAAGTAGTAGAGTGCTAGACTTGAGTAAAAAGAAGCTCAGGGTCAGTGCCCAGGCCTTCAGTTCAAGCCTCATGACCTACCAAAAAAAAAAAAAAAAAAAAGATCACAATGGGAAGACAGCTCTGGTACAAAAGTCTTCAAGATTCTTGTCTCTGATTAAGCACTAGAAACCCAGAAGTGGCACTGTGGCTCCAGTGGTACAGTGCTAGCCTTGAGCTAAAGAGCCAGGAACAGCACCCAGACCCAGAGTTCAAGATTCATGACAGTCAAAAAAAGAAAGAAATGCCAGGCACAGTGGCTGTAATCCTAGTTAATCCAGAGGCTGAGATCTGAGGATCATGGTTCAAAGCCAGCTCATTAACCACCAGAAAACCGGAAGTAATACTGTGGCTCAAGGGATAAGGCAGCAGCCTTGAGCTGAAGAGCTCAGGGAGAACGTCCAGGCCTACAATTCAAGCCCAGTGACAAAAAAACAAAAACAAAAACATATATATATATATACATATATATATATATATATGCTCTTAGTATTTTTGATAGTGTATTATGTATATTTTTTGCCAGTCCTGGGTACTGAACTCAAGGCCTGAATACTGTCCTTGGGCTTTCCTCCAGGCCAGAGCTCTACCACTTGAGCCACGGCATCACTTCTGGCTTTTTTCTGCATGTGATACCAAGGAATCGAACCTAGGTCTTCCTCCATGCTAGGCACTCTACCATTAGTCCAAACTCCCGGCCCCATATTCTATACTCTTGAGTCATTTATTAGTCTGCAAACTTTCTGTAGAATGTATCGAATTTTCCTCTTCTTTTTGTTTTGATAGATCAGTATGTCTTAGTAATAAACTTACAAGAACATGAGGCCAGACATGGTGGCTCATGTCTGTAATCCTAGCTAATCAGGAGGCTGACATTTGAGGATCAAGGTTCAAAGCCAGCCCGGGCACTAAAAAGTCCATGAGACTTGTATCTCCAATTAACCACCAAAAAACCAGAAATGGCGCTAAGGCTCAAGGAGCAGGGTGGAAGCCTTGAGCTGAAAAGCTCAGGGACAGGGCCCAGGCCCAGAGTTCAAGCCCCACGAAAAACAAACAAACAAAACAACAAAAAAAGAAAAGCATGGAAGACTGACAACATTAAAAAGACATGCTTATGCTGGTGGCTCACACCTGTAATCCTAGCTACTCAGGAGGCTGAGATCTGAGGATCCCAGTTCAAAGCCAGCCCCATCATTAAAGTCCATGACTCATCTCTGATTAACCACTAAAAAACAGAAAGTGGCACTGTGGCTCAAGAGGTAGGGTAGTAGCCTTGAGCTAAAGAGCTCAGGGCCCAGAGTTCAAGTCCCATGACCTACAAAAACAAACACATTCTTGCATTTAGGACAACTCAGAAAAGCATAGTACATGGATAAGGTAGACAGTTTGATAAAAATATTATAAATAGGGTTGGACCTGGTGGCTCATGCCAGTAATGCTAGCCACTCAGGAGGCTGAGATCTGAGGATCAAGGTTCAAAGCCAGCCTAGACACTAAAAGGACCTGAGACTTTTTTTTTTTTTGCCAGTCCTGGGCTTGAGCTCAGGGCCTGAGTACTGTACTGTCCTTGGACTTTCTCAAGGCTAGAGCTCTACCACTTGAGCCTCAGCACCACTTCTGGCTTTTTTCTATATGTGGTACCAAGGAATCGAACCCAGGTCCTCATGCATGCTAGGCAAGCACTTTAACCACTAGGCCAAACTCCTGGCCAGGACCTGAGACTTTTATCTCAAATTAACCACTAGAAAACTTGAAGTGGGACTTGGCTCAAGGGTAGGGCAGTAGCCTTGGGCTAAAGAGTTCAGGGACACTGCCCAGGCCCAGGGGTAGGGTGGTAGCCTTGAGCTGAAGAGCTCAGGAACAGCACCTAGGCAGAGTTCAAGACCCTTGACCCACAAAATAAACAAATAAAAGAAATAAAGGGCCGGCAGTTTGGCCTAGTGGTAGAGTGCTTGCTTAGTATGCACAAAGACCTGGGTTCAGTTTCTTAGTACCACACACATAGAGAAAAGTCAGACATAGTACTCTGGCTCAAATGATAGAGCTCTAGCCTTGAGAAAGCCCAAGGACAGTGTTCAGGCCCTGAGTTCAAGCCCCAGGACTGGCAAAAAATAAATAAATAAAATAAAATAAAATTTGTTTTATAAGAATCCAGAAGCTGGGAAGTGGTGGCTCATACCTATAATCAGAGCTACTTAGGAAGCTGAGAAGAGAACTGAGGCTGAATATTCAAAGAGATTTTTTTTTGGTCGGTCATGGGCTTGAACCCAGGGCCTGGGTACTGTCTTTGTGCTTCCCCACTGCCTGCCCACCTCCCCCCCCCCCAAGACTAGTGCTTTTACTACTTGAGGTACAGCAGTACTCCTGGCTTTTTCTGTGTATATGGTACTGAGGAATCATGCATGCTAGGCAAGCACTCTACCAGTAAGCCACACTCCCGGTTCCTTAACCAAGATTTCTATTGTGTGCGCAGCTATCCTTGAACTTTTTCCCACAAGTCTTGCACTCTACCACGTTGAAACACAGCTATGCTTCCAGTTTCTAGGTGGTTATAATTAGAGATGAGTCTCCTGGCACTTTTCAGCCTGGGCTGGCTTCAAACTGTGATCCTCAGACCTTAACCTCCTGAGTAGCTATGATTACTAGAGTGAGCCACCAGTGCCCAGCTACACAGTGGATTCTTAGATATTCTCTGAATGCCTGCCGTGCTAGCTGATGGATAGCCTTTGACAAGCTGTGTACACTTTTGGTATGGGAAGTACACAGCAGTAGTGTCTTCAGTAACATGAGACCCAATAGATGAGTCTCATTTGCCTCTTGCATTAGCTGCTCTCTGGAGGCACCATATGCTTTGAAGTTGTGAGAGAAGCTCTCTTGCAGCAGTTTGGAAACAGGTCCAGGTGAGGACAGGTGAACTTCAACCACCCCTCCAGTAGATGGTGCACACTTGCAACAGGAGTTGTCAGCCAGTTTCCGGGGTGCTTTGTCACCGGCAAGCTCGTGGTCAGTCTGTTTTGTTCCAACCTGGTATAGAGACCTCTTTACTTAGCCTCTTCTTCAGTTGGACATCAGTGATCTAGAGGTGGAAAGGGTATTACAAGGAATGGATGAGACATGGATATTTTTTTTTGCCAGTCCTGGGCTTGAGCTCAGGGCCTGCGCACTGTCCTTGGACTTTCTCAAGGCTAGAGCTCTACCACTTGAACTACAATACCACTTCTGGCTTTTTTCTATGTATGTGGTGCCAAGGAATCAAACCCTGGTCTTCATGCATGGTAGGCAAGCACTCTACCACAAGGCCAACCTCCCAGCCCATGGATTTATTTTTTGTTTTGACAGATGATTGCTCTAATTACCATAAACAGTTTCTTTTAAGCATTCTGTTTATTCTCTGGTTACTGAGGCAAGAGCCTGTGTTAAATAGTGAGGCTGTATCTCAATACAAAACAAAACATACATACACACAAAATAACTCCTTTAGTTATGACTTCATTTTAGTGAAAATTCTTTTTGGGGGTTCGTTGCCACTGGCTCACACTTGTGAATGAATCTTAGCTACTCAGGAGGCTGAGATCTGAGGATCGAGGTTCAAAGCCAGCTAGGGCACAAAAGTCCATGAGACTCTTACCTTCAATTAATCACCAGAAAACACAAGTGGCACTGTGGCTCAAGTGGTTGAGTACCACCCGTGAGCTGAAGAGCCCAGGTTCAGAGTTCAATCCCTGTGACAGACCAGGAAGTTGAGATCTAAGTCTCACACATCAGAACCAGGCTGGGCAGACAGATCTCTCCAACCAATCTGCATAACGCAGGAATAAGAAGTGTGGCTCAAGTGGTAAAACACCAGCCATAAGAGCTCAGGGAGAATATTTTTCTTTTTTTTCTTTTTTTTGGTTTGTTGTAGGACTTGAATTTTGGGCCTGGGTGTTGTCCCTGAGCTCTTCAGCTCAAGGCTACCCCCATATCTCTTGAGCCGCAGTGCCATTTCTGGTTTTCTGGTAGTTAACAGGAGATAAGAATCTCACGGATTTTAGTGCCTGGGCTGGCTTTGAATCAAGATACTCAAATCGCAGCTTCCTGAGTAGCTGGGATCACAGGCGTGAGCCACTGCACCCCAGAATCATTCCAATGTTTGCATCTGGAAGGATGGGAGGCATAGAAAGACACTTGATCAGTTATCCTGGCTACTTAGGAGCCTGAGATCTGAGGATCATGATTTGAAACCAGCTGAGGCAGGAAATCCATAAAACTTTTATCTCCAATGAACCATGGAAAAAGTCAGAAGTGGAGTTGTGGCTCAAGTGGTAGAGAGCTAGACTTAAGCAAAAAAAAAAAAAAATCAAATCTCAGGGACATTGCCTAGTTCGTGAATTCAAGCCCCAGCACAGGTAATAACATAATAATAATAAATTAAACTTTTATTAGGGGTATGGCCTGCAGTTTTATTTTCAATTTTTTTTTCACATTTTAAAGTGCAGCTCAGTGGCTCTAAGAGTATGTATGTGTTACCTGTGTAAGTTTCACTACAGTCCACCTTAGAAACGGTTGTTAGTCATGGGGCTTCAACTCTGTGCCTGGGCACTGTCTCTGAACTCTTTTTGCTCCAGATTACCCCTCTATCACTTTGAGCCACTGTGACATTTTCAGTTTTCTGGTAGTTCAAGATGAGTCTCATGGTAGGCTGGGAATGTGGTTTAGTTGTAGAGTATTTGTATAGGGTAGAGTGTTTGCCTAGCATGCATCAAGCCTTGGGTTTGATTCCTCAGTACCACATAGATAAGGCCAGGAGTGGCGTTGTGGCTCAAGTGGTAGAATGCTAGCCTTGCGCAAAAGAAGCTCAGGGACAATGGCCAAGCCCTGAGTTCAAACCCCAGGACTGACCAAAAAAAAAGTCTCATGGACTTTTCTGGGCTGGCTTTGAACCACAATCCTGATCTCAGCCTCCTGAGTACCTAGAATTACAGGTGTGAGCCACCAGTGCCAGGCTGTCTTTTCTTTTTTAAAACTGAAACTCGGCTGGGCACCAGTGGCAAATATACCAATAATCCCAGCTACTCAGGTGTCTGAAATCTGAGGATCACCGTTAGAAGCTAGTTTGGGCAGAAAAAAATGAGACTATATCTGCAAATCATCACCAAAAAGCCAGAAATGGAGCTGTGACTCAAGTGGTACAGTGTCAGAACTGGGCAGAAAAACTCAAGAACAGTGCCTAGGCCCCGAGTTCACATCCAGGACCGGCACACACAAAATTCAAACAAAAACAATTCAGGTTCCCTCGAAGTTCGTGGTTCATGGAATGTGCTGTATTACACACAGGAGGCAAGGCTTTCCTTTTTTTTTTTTTCTCCTGTCTGAGGCTCTGGATTCAATCCACAGCATTTCCACACACACAAGAGAGGGGGGGAGGAAGGAAGGAAAAATGACTGAATAAAAGGAAGGTACTCAAGCAAAACACATGGAAACAGGAGGAAAGGAGAGGAACAAGGTTCGGTTGCCGAGGAATCTTTGGAACCTGTGGGAGAGGTGGAGGACCATTAAAAGAACCCGAATTCCCACAAGCTGTCTGCAGAGAATAACAGAGAGCCGGGACGCGGGGCTGGGGGCCCGGAGGGCGCCGGGACCCGGGACCCGTCACGGGCCGGCGCTGCTCAGGCTCCCGTTTCGGACGCCTCACTCTGCCAGGGGGAACGGCGGGGAAACCCGGGGACGGACTGGGGTTCAGAGGCTGCCGCGGAAATCCAGAAAATAAAGGACGTCGAGCAAAGCTGGGGGGTCCGCTCCTGGGGGGAGGAGCGAGGGGGCGACTTTGAGACCTACGGTTAGGACCCGCCAATGGCGCGGGGGCGGCGGGCGACGGCGGGGCCGGGGCCGGGGCCGGGGCCGGGATCGGGGGCCGGGGTCGGGATCGGGGGCCGGGGCGGGGCCGGGGCCGGGGTCGGGGCCCGGATCGGGGGCCGGGTCCGGGTCCGGGGTCGGGATTGGGGTCGGGATCGGGGTCTGGGGCCGGGGTCCGGATTGGGGTCGGAATCGGGGGCCGGGGTCGGGATCGGGGTCGGGATCGGGGGCCGGGGTCGGGGTCGGGGCCGGGGTCTGGGTCGGGATCGGGGTCGGGGCCGATCGGCTTTTCCGTGACCCTCCGCAGGCTGCGGGTGCAGGCGCACTTATTCCAGAGGGCGGGGCGGCGGCTGCGTCCGCACCTGTGGGTCGCGCGGCCTCTGGAGGACCCGAGTGGCGTTGGAGGGGCCGCGCGCGGGGAGTCGAGTTGGCTCCGCGTCCGAGCTGACACCGGCAAGTGAGGTCGGGGATGCGGGAGATTCGGGACGCGGGGGGGCCCGGGATGCGGGAGGGGACCCGAGCGGGTGAGGTCCGGAGTGACCTTTGACTCACGGAGCCCCTCGCCGGAAGCTCGTCGTGACCTCTGACCTAGGCTCGGGAGGTCAGGGCCCCGGGACCCCCGTAGCCGGGTGGCCGTCGCTCCCGCACCCGGCACGCGCGAGCCCGGAACCTTGGGCCGCTGCCGCCCGCGGTGGCGGCGGGACGCGTCGCGGGGAGCCCCGCGCCGTTGCTAAGGGGCGGCCCGGAAGTGACGTTTTGTTGACAGCGCACCCGCGGTCGAGGGCTGCGAGCCGTCGGAGCCCTGCGGGGGGAGGGGCCGGGCCCGGAGCCAGCACCGGCGGCCCTCCGCGCTGCCGCCGGCCCTGAGGGCACCGTAACGGCCGCGCCGCCCCCGACGTGCGCCCCGCGCGCCCGGCACGCCCGTGCTCGGCCTCCCAGGCTCCGCCCCGCAGACCCCCGGGCTCCCCCGCACCCCGGCCCCGGACGGCCCGGGTCCCCCGCTCCCCCGGCGCTCTGGCCCCGGACTCTCCCGGCTCCGTCCCCCGCACCTCCTCTTCCACGGAGACCCAGCCGCTGTCCGCGCCGAGGCGGCCCCGTCCCAGGGTAGGTCCGGGGCCCGGGCTCGTCCCCGCGCCCACCTCCTTCCTTCCCCTCCTGCCTCCCGGGCCTAGGCTTTGCCCGTGCAGCCTCTTGTCGCTGAGGTCCACTTGGACCAGGGGGTGGGTGGGGGCTCCCTGCGCCGCCAGCTGTGAGAAACGGTGCCTTTAAATCCCAGCTCCCACCAGAGAGCGAGCGACGCCCCTCCAAGATGGGGGAAATGGAGCTTCTGCTCCTCCTACCTGTTGGATGAGCCGAAGCCTTCTCCCCACCCTCCCCAGCAGAGCGGAGTGCCGGGGGTCTGCACCGGCGCCCTGCGGGAGTGACAAGTTCAGGGACGTAGAGCGGGGTAGGAAAAGGGGCGGTGAGCTTGCCAATCAAAGACCCAGGAAGCCGAGAGGCCTGCCGGCCGCTCCACAGCCGTAGGGAAGGAACTTGGCTGATGAAGGGAGCCCAAGCGTTCTGGTGTTTACCTGTGCTCGTAGCAATTGGTTTTTAAGAGGGAGAGCATGTAGTGCGGGGGTGGGGGTGGGGGGAGCTTTCTATATGATCTTCCTGCAGAATGGTTTTCTTTCAAGGGCCAGACTGGCTGGAGTTATGGTGAGAGACAGCTTTGAAAAGGTGGCAGGAGGCTGTGCTTAGAGCAGATGGTTGTCACCAAAGGAGGGGCCGCTCTACATTGGCTCATTCAGCAACTAGTACACATACCGTATATTACGAGGTCATAAGTGTCAGGAGAAAAATAAGGCAGGAAACCATGGAGAAGGCCAGAATATGGTCTTTCCCTCTGTCCTTCTCCTCCCCCCTTCAATAGAAGATGGTGATGGAAGATCTCTAAGCAGAGATGAGTAAGAGAGCAAGCCATGCAGTTTTCTGGTAGAACACTGAGCCTCAGGTGCAAAGATCCTGAGGAGGTACACCGTGTAATTAAAAAAAAAAAAAAAAAACTGGGCATGGTGGCTCATGCCCATAGTCCTAGCTACTCAGGAAGATGGGATCTGAGGATCGAGGTTTAAAGGCAGCCCAGGCACTAAAGTCAGTCAGTGAGACTCATCTCCAGTTAACCACCAGAAAACCAGAAGTGGCACTGTGGCTCAAGGGGTAGGGCAGTAGCCTTGAGCTAAAGAGCTCAGGGACAATGCCCGGGCCCAGAGTTCAAGTCCCATGACTGACAAAAACCAACCCCCCCCCCCCAAAAAAAAAGCAGGCATCAGTGGCTCACACTTGTAATCCTAGATACTTGGGAAGTTGAGAGCTCTGAGGATCATGTCTTAATGCCAGCCTGAGCTGGTTTCAAAATAATCTGGAAAGATAAGCAGCAAAAAAACACTAGGCTAGAGGTCTGGCTCAAGTGGTAGAGTGTGAACTAAGCAAGCAAAGCTAATTGAGAGGTGAAGCCCTGAGTTCAAACTCAGGTACTTGCCAAAAGGGGAAAAAAAAAAAAAGCCAGGCACTGATGGCTTACACCTGTAATCCTAGCTACTTGGGATCCTGAGATCTGAAGATGATGCCAGTCTGGACACAAAAGTCCGTGAGACTCTTATCTCCAATTAACTACCAGAAAACTGGAAATGGTACTGTGGCCCAAGTGGTAGAGCACTAGTCTTGAGCTGAAGAGTTCAGGGACAGTGCCCAGGCCCAGACTTCAAGCCCCACAACCGGGGGAAAAACAGAAGAAGAAAAAAAATCAGCAAGCAAGCAAGCAAAGGTAGGGTAAAGGAACTGATTGACAAGTCAGAAAACAGCTGGGAGCAGATAATGGTGGGGGAGCATGCAGTATCACAGGTGCCTGATGAGCACCTTTGATGGAGTGTGTTGTAGTTGAAGAAAATGGAGATTTGTTTCAGATAACAAATGCCTATTTTTCTCTGACTTTTGTTATAAGTGCCCTTTCCATTACCTGTTGTTGTTTTTGTGTTGTTGTAGGGCTTGAACTCAGGGTCTGGTTCTGCTCCTGAACTTTTGTGCTCAAGGCTAGTACTCTACCACTTGGAGACATAGCTCCACTTTGTCCTACTTTTATAATGTCCATCGATATAGTAAATACAGAAAATACAGAGAACATGGTTGTTAAATCATACCGTTTCCTACCTCAGCCTTCTCATCTGTACTGACTAGCATGGCCGAAGCCCTGGGTTCCATCTCCAGCATTGCAAAAATAAATGAAAACCAAAGTCCAGAGCACTAAGAAACTGAGCCCCTACATGTTAGAGCAGCTGCAGCATCTGGAATTCCAGAATATTGACCTGGGAGCCCACTTTCATGCCATAGCTGTGCTGCTGGCTTGCTCTGTGCCTTTGGACAATTCCCCTCAGTTTTCCCTCTGTACCCCTTGAATGACATCCTCTTCCTTTCCCTGAAGGCAGTTGGGAGGACTTATGAAGGAGGGAGGTGCTCTCCAAAGCTCTCTGAAGATGCCACGAACAGACATTGGTGGCACCAGGATTCTGCATATTCATGGCCCTCTTGGCAGAGGGCTGCTCCTAGCCTTCCAGTGTTTTGCTTGGCTTCATTATATCAGCTGCTCTTGACTCACACAATAAGAGTTGAGACACCTGTGGGGGTCAACTACTTGGGGACCATTGATGTATCTGCTTAGCTGTCACTGAAGCTAGTTTCCCCGCCGGGAGAGTGAAGTGGGCAGAAGGGCTCCAAGTGTATGTCTAGTAGCACAGCTGTCCTGCAGCATTATTGGTGACCACTTTCCTACCATTATTTCTGAGCCTTCCTCAACAGGGGCCATCTGTAGCACATTGATAGTTAAGGACTGATCAGACTCAAGGTGGGCAACCCTTCTGGCACCTCACAGAGCTCAGGCTTACCACAACCACCTACCCCACCCTCACTGTGCAGTGGAAGCCTTGGGGCATCACAATGGCAATGCCAGTGGAATACTTCCATAATACCTGATCATCTGGGCTCAGTATCCCAGAATGCTCCAGGTTGTAAGAACAGTAAAGATAATGGCAGATGATTCCCAGAAGAGAAAGCCTGAAGGAACCATTATCCCTCCTCAGTCTGTCTGTGGGAACAATGAGAACATGCCCAGGAAGCTCAAAGCCATCTCAAGTGAATACATTGTACACATGGACCACCTTGGGCTACTTTGCCACACCCTTGTTTGGGATTGAGACATGACTGAGTCCAGTTCTTGACATTGACTTGATGCTCTGCACGAGTGTGTGATCATGAAGTTTGTATGAACAACCCAGGTAGTTTGATTCTTAGCCTGCCCCAGGCTCAGGCCTGTCCCCCTCCTTCCATTACAGTATTTGTACAGTACTTGTTAATTGTTTCTTTATCAAGAGAGGATGGAGGAACCGATAGAGTGCTTGCATTCACAAAGACCCGGATTCTATTCCTTAGTACCACATACATAGAAAAAAGCCAGAAATGGTGCTGAGGCTCAAGTGGTAGAGCTCTAGCCTTGAGAAAGCCCGAGGACAGTGCTCAGGGCTTGAGCTCAAGCCCAGGATTGACAAAAAGAGAGAGAAAGAGGTGAGGGGAGTAGAGGTACCTGCATCCATTCCATTTCCTCCCCCTCCTTTTTTTTTGGATGGGTCACGGGGCTTGAACTGTTGGCCTGGGCACTGTCCCTGAGCTTTTCAGCTCAAGGCTACTGCCCTACCCCTTAGTCACAGCCACACTTCTCATTTTCTAGTGATTAATTGGAGATAAGAGTCTCATGTTCTTTAGTGTCTGGGCTGGCTTTGAACCTGATCTTCAGATCTCCTGAGTAGCTAGGATTACAGGTGTGAGCCTCCTTTTTTTTTTTTTTCTTCCTCCCTTCCTCCTTTACTTCCTTTATTCTCTTCCTCCCCCCACTCCTTAATACCAATCCCAAGGCTTGATGTCAGGGCTTCAAACTCTTGCTGGGCTTTTTCTTATCCCCATTCACAGCTGGTGTTCTACCATGCCTCCAAGTTCCAGCTTGAGATTACAGTTTTATGGATTTGTCTGCCCAGACTGGCTTTAGACCATGATCCTCAGATATCAGCTTCTTTTTTTCTTTTTTCTTTCTTGCAAGTCCTGGGGCTTGAACTCAGGACCTGAGCACTGTCCTTGGGATTTCTCAAGGCTAGAGCCCTTACTGCTTGAGCCACAGCACTACTTTTGGCTTTTTCTATGTATGTGGTACTGAGGAATTGAATCCAGGTCTTTGTGCATGCTAGGCAAGCACTTTAACCACTAGGCCAAACTCCCGGCCAGATCTCAGCTTCTTGAGTGGCTATGATTATACGTGTGAACCACTGATGCCCAGTTTTTTTGTTTTTTGTTTTGAGACAGTATCCATATAGACCAGCCCTGCCTCAAACTCTTAAACTTGTGAATACTGGGATTACAGGCATGTGTCATCATACCTGCCTTCACTCTATTTCTGTATCTTCCTAGCATTACCTGCCCTCAGATTTAGCCAAGTGATCTCTGCCTTTTACCTGTACCTTTGTTCCCTGATCTCTTGACACTTGCCTTGACTTCCTTTACAGCAGCCTCTCACCCCAGCCTCTTGCCCAGACTCTGCCTTGTCCAGACTTAGTAAGTAGGGCATTTGTTGGGGCTCCCCCAGCTCATGGGTTAATATTTCACAAGGTGGTCACTGCTCCAAGGCTCCCCAGCACCTCTGTGCTCTGTGTCAGGATGCTGTACTTGCCCTTGCCGCCGCCTCTGGACCTTGCTTGTCTTTGCTCTCTAGTTTGCATGGATGATGGAAGAACAGGGTGGTGGGGAGAATCCTGTTTTCAGCTTTGGCTTGTGTGCAGCTCTGTTTGTCTAAGCTGTCAGGAGAGCTTTGTATCCTGTCCCTTCAACATCTTGTCAGCAAATGAGCTGGCTGTCCCTGTCAGAGGGCCTTGCTGAGACCTTTCCTGAGGCAGCCAACATTGTGTTGCTGCTGGATGCCAGGCATAAGTCAGCTCTTGGATGTGGGCGTGGGCATCCATGTCCCAGAGCCTGTGTGCTGGGGGAGGGGTTGGAAACAAAATGTTATGTGAACCATTCGTTCACTAGTGGGGAGGGTGTTGGGACATGCGTTGGTTAAATGAGACTGAAGTAAAGCTTGTAGGAAATCAGCTTGGTTTCAGAGCATCCAACATGGAGATGGGGTACTAGGGCTACAATTACTCTTTTTCTCTTTCCCCTCCCACTATCTCTCCCCCAGGAAGACCCCATTTTAGAGAACTTGCAGGAAAATGGATGGATAAAAACAAAGCTTCTCCTTGTGTGGCGGGCTGTCAAAATCAATATCCTTTCTATCCCATCCTAGAATTTCAGATGGCTGTGCCTGCTGCAAGAATGAGGGTTGCTTCTCTGTATATCACCTTTATAATAGCAAAAAATTTAAGCGGGGGTGGGGTGGGAGTTTGGCCTAGTGGTAGAGTGTTTGCCTAGCATGCATGAAGACCTAGGTTTGATTTCTTGGTACCACATACATAGAAAAAGCTGGAAGTTGTACTGTGGTTCAAGTGGTAGAGCTTAAGCCTTGAGAAAACCCAAGGGCAGTGCTCAGGCCCTGAGCTCAAGCCTAGAACAGGCTAAAAAAAAATTTGGCAAGGGGCCAGTGGCTAATACCATAATCCTACCTACTTGGAAGGCTGAGATCTAAGGATCCTAGTTCAAAGCCAGCTCAGGGAGGAAAGACCTTGAGAGACTCATCTCCAGTTAACCATCAGAAAATAGGAAGTGATATTCTGGCTTCAAGTGGTAGCACTCAAGCCTTGAGTGAAAAGCTCAAGGATAGGACCCAAGCCCTGAGTTCAAGTCCCCAAACCAACCAACCAAAGAATGAGAGCCCCTAAATTCTAAGGGGTGGATAGAGTGGTCAGAGATGGCTGTCTCTGATGGGCACCAGGCAGAGGTAGGGCGGGGCAGGGCGTTTAGCCTTCAGACCTTTTAGTCTGGTGCCAAGATAAAGGTGGCTCCTTCTCCTCCAGTCACCTCATCCCCAAGCGGCAGGGCTGGCATTGCCAAACAGAGGTGGGTAGATGTGCTCTCTACCGTTTTTCTCTTTGGTTGCTTTTGGTGACCTTAGCAGTTGAGATGGTAGTGCCTCCTTCACCTGAGGGCTAGCTGCACAGATACATACACCCTGACCTGAATGAAAGGCAAAACCCCCGCTGGCTCTCTCATATAGTCAGAGGCCTTGGCTGTGACCAGTTTCCAGGGACTCAGAGTCAACAAGTCTTCCCTTCACCGCTGCCATGGCATTTGTTGAGACTTTGCTGTGTGTCAGGCCCCATGGACATTCCGTGCTTCCTATGTTCAGGTCCCAGTGCTGGGTCCATGATGCCAACATCTAGCACCCTTTCTTGCAGCCTATACACTTCTTTCCCTTTTTCCCAGGATACCTGTTTCCTCTTCCTCTTCCTTCTCCTCCTCCACTTCCTCCTCTTTCTTTTTGTCTATTAAGGGGCCTGAACTCAGGGCCTGGACGGTGTTCCTGAGCTCTTTTAGCTCAAGGCTAGCACTCTACCACTTGAACCACAGTTCCACTTCCAGTTTTCTGGTGGTTAATTGGAGTTAAGAGTCTCAGGACTTTTGCGCCTGGACTGACCTTGAACCATGATCCTCAGATCTCAGACACCTGTTTAGCAAGGATTACAGGTGTGGGTCCCCAGCACCCAGCCACTTATCTTTTCTCACCCCGGCACCACATTTAATTGGAACTGAGCTTTTCAGTCTCAGCTAAAATGCTACTTTTAAAGAAGCCAGACCTGAAGTCAGGCAACTCAAGAAGCTGAGATCTGGAAGATCATGTTCAAGGCCTGCCTGTCAGATAAGTCCCTGAGGAAAAACAGGGCTGAGTCTCCAGCTCAAAGTGCGGAGGGATGGGGCTAGGTAGGCAGGTTACTGGGCCTCATAGCCCTCTGTCACCTTCAGAACCCTAGGCACAGTTACATGATATGCATTTGTCTGCTTCAGCCCTTGTCTGTCTCCCTGCAGAGTCAGAATGTTCTCTGTGGGACAGGACCGTGCCTGGCTCGCTCACCTTGCTGGGGGAAGAGCAGGTGCAGGGAAGCCATGCCAGACAAGTCTGGTTCCTGTCTTCCAGGCTTTACTCTCTGATAAGGATGCCTGTGGAGTGCCCCATAGAGCATCATGGCAGTGCAGGGGTGCCACCCTTGACCTGGGACTGGAGGGCCAGCTAGGTTAAGAGGAAACCTCAAAGATGGTGCCTTAGGTAGTGCTTTCTGGAGGAAGATGAAGGACTGTGATTAGGAGGGAAGTCAGGCAACAGTATTTACAGTAAGAAATGGTACAAATGATAAGCTGAATTTGGTGGCAGATAAAAGAGATGTAAAGATGTTCTGAGCTTCGGGCCTCCTGCTAGTCCAGTAAAGGAGGATAGACTAGGGGTCGAAGGGAAGCATTGGTCAGGAAGCTGGCTCTTGTTGCAGAGGCCATGGATGACTGCTGGAAGACATTCCTGGAAAAGTGGGATCTGCCTATGGCCTTGACCCCTAGCTGCAGTCTCCTAAACAGGAAAGGGCTGGCACTTCAAGTCTGGAAGTAGTAGAAGTGGGCAAAAGCCAGGCTAACTCTGAGAATCTCGCTCATTCTGCCTTTCTTTGAAGGAATCACATCGCCTGTGGGACACCTGATCTAGTGGGCCTTGTGAGAGGCCTAGAGAACACAGCCTCTGTTCTGCATGTGGGCCAGGCCAGATGCTAACAGTGGTTATGATAAGAATGCAGTATTTTTGTGCCCATTGTACTGGAGCTTTAACCCTGGGTCCTGAACAGCAAGACAGCATTCTACCATTGAGCTTTACTTCCATTTTCACCCCACTTTAAAAAAATTTTTGAAGCTGGCACCAGTGGCTCTTACCCTGTAATTCTTTTTTCATTTTCTTTTTTGCCAGTCCTTGGACTTGAACACAGGGTCTAAGCACTGTCCCTGAACTTCAAGGCTAGCACTCAACCACTGGAGCCATAGTGCCACTTCTGGCTTTTTCTGTTTATGTGGTACTGAGGAATACAATCCAGATCTTCAGCATGCTAGGAAAACACTCTACCACTAATCTACATTCCCAGCACTCACCTGTAATTCTAACTACTCAGGAGGATAGAATGAGCTGTGATATGAGGACCCTGGTTTAGAGCGAGGCAGAAAAATCTATGAGACTTTAACTTCCAGTTAACCAGCAAAAGCCACAAGTTGAGTTATGGCTGAAGTAGTAGAGCCATAGCCTTGAGTGAAAAAGCTAAGCAAGAGCTTGAGGCTCTGAGTTCAAGCCCCATTACTGACATACACACACAGGCACACACACACAAAATTGATTTTTTTTTATTAAAGAATTTATTAACATAGATTTTTACATCATCAAAATTGATTTTTGTCTTTTTTTTTTTTTTTTTTGCCGGTCCTGGGCTTGAGCTCAGGGTCTGAGCACTGTCCTTTGAACTTTCTCAAGGCTAGAGCTCAAGGCTTGAGCCTCAGTACCACTTCTGGTTTTTTTCTATGTATGTGGTACCGAGGAATTGAACCCGGGTCTTTATGCATGCTAGGCAAGCTCTTTAACCACTAGGCCAAACTCCCGGCCCCAAAATTGATTTTTGATACATGGTCTTAATATGTATTCTAGACTACCTTTGAACTTGCTTTGTAGCCCAGGTGGATCTCAAATTTTTCCTCCTGCTTCAGCCTCCTAAGAAGTTGGCATTACAGCTATGCCCTGCCATACATAACTTTTTGGGGGATGGGTAAGTGGGAGTTAGGTCATGGGGCTTGAACTCTGGGCCTAGGCACTGTCTCTGAGCTCTTCAGCTCAAGACTAGTGCTCTACCACTTTGAGGCACAGTGCCACTTCCAAATTTCTGGTGGTTAATTGGAGATAAGAGTCTCATGGGGACCAGGAGTTTGGCCTAGTGGTAGAGTGCCTGCCTAGCAAGCACGAAGACCCAGGTTCGATTCCTCGGTACCCCATACATAGAAAAAGCCAGAAGTGGTGCAGTGGCTTAGGGTAGAACACTAGCCTTGAGGAAAGCCCAAGGACAGTGCTCAGGCCCTGAGCTCAAGCCCAGGACTGGCAAGAAAAAAAAGTCTCATGGACCTTTGCACCTTGGCTAGCTTTGAACTGTGATCCTCAGATCTCAACCTCCTGAGTAGCTAGGATGAGCCTCTCATGCCCAGTCTTTCTACTTTTAAATAGCACTCCATGGAACCATCTTCTCTCAGAGTTGCCCAACTGCATACCCACAGTACACAGTGGACTCCAGCTCCATTATTGAGCAAAATGCAAGGTTCCTGGAAGCTCAGCACTGCTGGAACCCTTTGAGAGCCAGTGTGGTAGAATCCAAGAGACCAGGCTCCAACCCTGAGTACACAGAGTAGCCCTTTGGCTTGAGCAGGCATTTCCTCACCTGCTTGATAGCCTCAGTGTTTGTTGTGTACTGTCTGTGTCACACTCAACACTGGAGGTACCACTCAAATGGTAGAGTGGTAATGGCTAAACATAAGAAAGCCAAATCGACTTGAGGTCTTGAGTGGAAAGTAGTACTAGTGGGGAAGGGAAGAGAATAACATAGAAAGGAGTCCAGAGCTCTGGGTACAGCCCTTCCAAGCTGCTAGTTTGAATGTCACATTGGGGCCTCAGTTTCCCCACTCAAAGTGAAGATAGGGTGGTCAGTATTCCTGGCCATTATCTCTGGCTCACTTGGCTTCTTTCCATTCCCAAGGCTGAGCTCTGCCAATGACCTTGTGAGTGTTGGGTCATTGCTGCCTTTGGAGGCCCTTTTCCTGGGGTGGCCACCTGCCTGCCCACAGCATGGCTTCCGACACACCCGAGTCCCTGATGGCTCTCTGCACTGACTTCTGCCTGCGCAACCTGGATGGCACCCTGGGCTACCTGCTGGACAAGGAGAATTTGCGGCTACATCCCGACATCTTCTTGCCCAGCGAGATCTGTGACCGGCTGGTCAATGAGTGAGCAAGCCCAGACTGGGCCAGGGCTGGGGCCAGGGCTGGGACTGTGTGTGTCTACTGTGGGGGTGAATCCTGGTGTGCATGGTTGCAGAGGTATGTCTATTACCATAAAGGTATGTGCTGGGAGAGGTGTATAGATATGTATACACACAGACTTAGGCAGCCTAGCTAGAGTTGTAATTGCAGAGTGGTGAGCTCCAGAGCCTGTCTGCCAGCCTAGGATTTATCTGTGTGCTGCTTCCTATGCCAGATTTCATTGAGGCTTACCCTGTACTGTGCCATACAGGATTTGTGTGTATGCAGGTGTGCGTGCGTGCATGTGTGTGTGAAAAACCACAAGTATGCATGTTGGGCTGAGGTAAACTCAGGTGTTATATGTTGCCCCCATGTGTGTACATGTGTATGTTAGTGGGTGTTCCCAGAGGTAAACTAAGAGCACACAGAGATGTGCAGATTTATTTATTTATTTTTATTTTTATTTATTTTTTATTTTTTTGCCAGTCCTGGGCTTGAGCTCAGGGCCTGAGCACTGTCCTTGGACTTTCTCAAGGCTAGAGCTCTACCACTTGAACCTCAGCACCACTTCCGGCTTTTTTTTTCTATATATGTGGTACCAAGGAATCAAACCCGGGTCTTCATGCATGCTAGGCAAGCACTTTAACCACTAGGCCAAACTCCTGGCCCCAGTGCAGATTTATTTATTTGCCAATGCCAGAATAAAGACTCTTTGGTCTTGTGAACCTAGCTACTCAGAGGCTGAGATCTGAGGATCACAGTTCAAAGCCCAGTTTGGGCAAGAAAGTCTGTGAAACTCTTATCTCCAGTAAACCACCAGAAAATGGAAAACAGAGCTGTGGCACAGAGTGGTGGAGTGTTAACCTTGAGAAAAAAATAGGTCAGGGACAGCATCCAGAACCCAAATTCAAGCCCTTTGACTGACCCAAAACAAAAAAACTGAACTGCAGGACCAGGAAAGGCCTGCGCCTTGTCAGATAGAAAGCACAGCGGCACAGCCAGGATTAAGATCACGGAGTGCTGAACCCTAGAGACTTTTTTTTGGTCGGTTGTGGGCCTTGAACTCTCAGATCTCTCGGAGATCCTTAGATCTCAGTCTTCTGAGCAGCTAGGGATTACAGGCATGAGCCACCATGCCTAGCTCCAGAGATTTTTTGCACCTACAATTCCTGCCTTAGCTGCTGTCTGTGCCAGCTTCAATTGAAGGCTCACCCTATGTCCCACTACAAATTCCAAACCACTTGGCATAATTGGCCTGGTAAAAAGCTTGAGTGGGCTGATAAGGAGCTACATAAGATGGTGGCCTGGCTGTAGTAGACAGGGAGTGGCATGAGTGTGTGCATGTGTGTGTGTTCCATTACGTGTACCCCTGTGCATGTTGCTGTGTGCATCTGCAGAGGAGGTGTGAGTGTGTTTGTTAGAGGGTGTGCAGGCTCTGCTCTTGTGGCATCACGCTGAGCGTGACCTCTAGGCTCCCTAACCACACTTGTACTATAATAAGTGTCCATCTGGTGGAAGGAGGAGAGGGAGTACGGCTGGCGTGCTTGGGCTTTGACGTTGAGGCAGGTTTCTTCTGTCCCAGGTATGTGGAGCTGGTGAATACTGCCTGTACCTTCGAGCCCCACGAGAGCTTCTTCAGCCTCTTTTCAGACCCCCGCAGCACCCGCCTCACCCGCATCCACCTGCGGGAGGACCTGGTGCAGGACCAGGACCTGGAGGCTATTCGCAAGCAGGTGAGACTGGCTGGCCAGGGTGCTGCTAGGCCTGGTCCAGAGGAACAGTGCTGCCATGCTGTCCCTGCCAGGCAGAACTCCTTCCCAGACGCCTGCTGACCCCGTGATGCTAGGGTGGGTGGCAGAGGAGGTGCTGACAGAGCTATGCCCACACCTAGGACCTGGTGGAGCTGTACCTGACCAACTGTGAGAAGCTGTCCGCCAAGAGCCTGCAGACCCTGCGCAGCTTCAGCCACACACTGGTGTCCTTGAGCCTCTTCGGCTGTGCCAACATCTTTTATGAGGAGGAACACCCGGGGGGCTACGAGGACGAGTGCCTCGTCAACCCCACCTGCCAGGTGCTGGTCAAGGACTTCACCTTCGAGGGCTTCAGCCGCCTCCGCTTCCTCAACCTGGGCCGCATGATTGACGGTGTCCCCGTGGAGTCACTGCTGCGGCCACTGCGTTCTCTGGCCGCCCTGGACCTGTCAGGCATTCAGACAAGCGACGCAGCTTTCCTTATGCAATGGAAGGACAGCCTGGTGTCCCTTGTGCTCTACAACATGGACCTTTCTGATGACCATATCCGTGTCATCATCCAGCTGCACAAGCTTCGGTGAGCTGCTCACCAGGACAGGGTGGGCACTGTCATTTCTGGGGGTTCCGCGGAGGAGGGCTCCTCCCCAGAATGCTGTGAGCAGTGGTGGCAGGAGTGGCCCTCCCCTGCCACAGACTTAGGGACACCCCCCCCTCCCTGTAGGCACCTGGACATCTCCCGAGACCGCCTCTCCAGCTACTACAAGTTCAAGCTGACCCGGAAGGCGCTGAGCCTCTTCGTGCAGAGGCTGGGGAACCTCATGTCCCTTGACATTTCCGGCCACATGATTCTGGAGAACTGTAGCATCAACAAGATGGACGAGGAAGCGGGCCAGACCAGGTAGGGCCATGCGTTCACCAAGCTCTTACCTAGGACCCTCTTCCTGCCACGGTGCCACGCTGGGGAGAGATGATGAGCCAGTCAAGCCCTGTCCTCTGGGTGCCTCATAAGCCAACGGGGACAGACGAGTCACTCTTGAGTGGGGCTGTAGGGTAGGAGGTGCAGGTTCCATGATGGCTCAAGGATTGGGAAAAGGAGGAATCACCTGGCTGTCACAGAAGCCATTTTGTCTTCCGGAGGAAGTGAGTTCTGGCAGAGGGAACAGCACATATACTAAGGCCAGTGGATGAGCCCCTGGGAAGCCACTGTGCTCAGACTGGCAGAACGTGGCACACTATTTAGCAGGTGTCACTAACCTGGCTAGTGCCAGACAAACCAGTGGCCAGGTCACATTTAAACCCAGGTACTGTCATTGGCCACAAACTCTGTCTAGCTGACCCACTTGCCCCTCCATGACTGGGTGAGATGTGAGGCTAGCATGTCCTTCTGCACGGCCAGTGGTGTGACTGTCCCATGGCACCTCTCTATCATGGAGACCAGCTCCGCTATACTTGAAAAGAAATGACTAGGGCCCGTGAATGGCTGAAAGCTCCCTGGGGAAGCCCCATCAGGCTTGGCCCCAGCCACTAATTCAGCACCCTCCTTCCCCAGCATCGAGCCTTCTAAGAGCAGCATCATGCCCTTCCGGGCTCTGAAGAGGCCCCTGCAGTTCCTAGGACTCTTCGAGACCTCCCTGTGCCGCCTCACACACATTCCAGCCTACAAAGTGAGAGAGGGGAGCGGGGGGGGGGGGGAGGGCAGGGGAGGGGAGGACAGAAATGGGGAACTAGGACAAAAGAAGGGAAGGGCGGAGGCACCTCTGTGTCCGTGGCTTCCACCCTCTGGCTTCTTCAGGTCCTGAGTATGTCTCATCCCTAGGTAAGTGGTGATAAAAACGAGGAGCAGGTGCTGAACGCCATTGAGGCCTACACTGAGCACCGGCCTGAGATCACATCCCGGGCCATCAACCTGCTGTTTGACATCGCACGCATTGAACGCTGCAACCAGCTCCTGCGAGCCCTGAAGGTCAGCCCTAAACCCAGAGATGGCTCCCAGCCTGCCTGCCGGGCCCTCTCCACATGCTCCTCCCAACCCCACCTGGCAGGGCCTCATGAAAGGCCCCACTCTAGTACCTGCGCCTCCTGCCCTAGGAGAGCATCCTGGGTCAGTCCCACTTTGAAACTGTGTCCGTGCATCTTAACACAACACACACTCTCTCTCTTTCTCCTTCCCTCCCTCTCCCTCTCCCTCTCCCCCTCCCTCTCCCCCTCCTCCTCCCCCTCCCCCTCCTCCCCCCCTCTCTGTGTTCACACAGCTGGTCATCACAGCCCTCAAGTGCCACAAGTACGACAAGAACATCCAGGTGACAGGCAGCGCTGCCCTCTTCTACCTGACCAACGCTGAATACCGCTCGGAGCAGAGTGTGCGGCTGCGCCGGCAGGTCATCCAGGTGGTGCTGAACGGCATGGAATCCTACCAGGAGGTGACGGTGAGCCCCGCCCACCATGGCCCGCATGCTTTGCCCAGCCACCCACCCCATTCCTGCTTTGGGGGCCACACACCCTCACGTGCTCACTTGGCTGTGGGCCCCTCTCCCCAGTTCCCCTTCCCCAGTCACCATTCCCAGACCCTTGGAGCTGGCATTCAGGGACCCAGCCCACGAGCTGTCTATGGCCCACAGCCACCACCATCTGCCACTGTGCCCTGCATGGAGGTCTGCCTCGAGGCCTCGCCTCCCTTTTCCCCAGCCCCTCTCCCCCAACACTCTCCCAAGGGCTCACTTTTATTAATGACTCTTTTTACTAGAAAAGTAATAAAAACAAATTATTCCTAATAATAATTACAGATAGAACATAAAGTCACACATAAACCCACAGAGTGCCACTATTTTTCTGAATTTTAGTCTTTCATTTGTGCTTAGTAAATGGGGTCATTCACACAAACTCTGTGTTCTTTCTGTGTGATGTGGGTATTTGGTATTTGGCAATGCCTTGTGAATGTGAACATTTCTTATGGCACAGAACTTTTTTTTTTTCTTTTTAGCAATACTGGTGCTTGAACTAAGATTCTCATACTTGCTTAAGTTATGCCCCCGGCCCTAAAAAAAAAGTCTTTTTTGTTGTTCCACACCTGGAGCTTAAACTCAGGGCCTAGGCACTGTACCTGAGCTGTGCTCAAGGCTAATGCTCTAGCACTTGAGCCACAGCTCCACTTGTACCTTTTTGGTGGTCATTTTGGGATGAGTCTCATGGACTTTCCTTCTGAGTGGCTATGATTACAGATTGAGCCACTGTGCGGAGCTTCAACAGAGATTTTAATGGGGAGTCGAACTTTGTCTCAAGAGGTAGAGTATTAGCCTTGAGCAGAAAAGCTCAAAGACAGTGTCTAGTAGAAAAGCTCAAAAGATAGTGTCTAGGCCCTGAGTTCAAGACCCAGGTCTGGTATACACACAGACATCTTTTAGTAGCTGGGCGCCAGTGGGTCACACCTGCAATCCTAACTACTCAGGAGGCTGAGATCTGAGGATCATAGTCAAAGACAGTCTGGGCACAAACGGGCATGAGACTCTTTTATCTCCCGTTAACCACCAGAAAACCAGAAGTGATGTTGTGGCTCAAGTGGTAGAGTGCTAGCCTTGAGCTGAAGAGCTCAGGACAGTGCCAAAACCTAGAGTTCAAGCCCTATGATAGACAAAACAAAACAAAACAAAAGCCAGGAGTTTGGCCTAGTGGTTAAAGTGCTTGCCTAGCATGCATGAAGACCCAGGTTTGATTCCTCGGTACCACATACATAGAAAAAAGCCGGAAGTGGTGCTGAGGCTCAAGTGGTAGAGCTCTAGCCTTGAGAAAGTCCAAAGACAGTGCTCAGGCCCTGAGCTCAAGCCCAGGACTGGCAAAAAAAAACAAAAACAAAAAACACAAAAAAAAAACATTTCAATGATGCTCTTCTGCTGATAGAAAAATAAAAATAGCTAGGAGCTTCTGGCTCACGCCTGTGATCTGATCTTAGGAGGCTGAGATCTGATGCTGTTTGTTGCCAGCTGGGCCAGGGAAGTCTGTGATACTCTTATCTCCAATAAACTACTCAGAAAAAGCTAGAAGTACCTGGCGTGGTGGCTCAAGCCTATAATCCTACGTAGCCAGCTGGTGGCTCACACCTGTAATCCTAGCTACTCAGGAGGCTGAGATGAGGATCAAGGTTCAAAGCCAGCCCATTTCAAAGCCAGCAGGCACTAAAGACCTTGAGACTTTTTTTTTAAGACCTTGAGAGTCTTATCTCCAATTAATTACTAGAACAGGGGAAGTGGGGCTGTAGCTCTGGGGTAGGGCAGTAGGCTTGAGCTGAAGAGCTCAGGGACAGTGCCCAGGCCCAGAGTTCAAGCCCCGTGACCTACAAAGAGAGAGAGAGAGAGAGAGACAGAGAGAGAGAGAGACAGAGAGAGAAAGAAAGAAAGAAAAAGAAAAAAAGAGAAAAATCCAGAAGTGGAGCTGTGGTTCAAGTAGTAGAATACTGGACTTGAGCTAAAGAACCTTAGGGACAGGGCCCAGGCCCAGAGGTCAAGTAAAAAACCACAGAACACTGGTGACTCATGCCAGTAATCCTAGCTAGCTTTTCAGGAAACAGATCCTAGCGAATCATGACTTGAAGCCAACCTGGGCAGAAAAGGCCACAAGGCTCCATCTCCAAAGTAACAAAAGGCAGAACTAGAAGCATGGTTCAAGTGGTAGAGTGCCAGCTGTGAGCAAGAGCAGGAGTTCAAGGCCAAGTTCCAAGCCTAGTACCAATTGGGTGATTGTAGCTCACGCCTGTACTCCTGGTTACTCAGGAAGCTGAGATCTGAGGATCACAGTTCCACAGTCCAGGAAGAAAGTCCTTGGAACTCTTATTTCCAATTAACTAGCAAAAAGCCAAAAGTGGAAATGTTTTAGCATAGGAAGCAGGAAAAGAGGCCAGGCGCAGTGGTTCACGCCTGTAATCCTAGCTACTCAGGAGGCTGAGATCTGAGGATCAAGGTTCACAGCCAGCCGGGGCACAAACGGACCTGACACTCTTACCTCTAATTAACCTCTAGAAAACAAAGTGGGGCTTGGCTCAAGGGTAGGGCGGTAGCCTTGAGTTGAAGAGCTCTGGGACACTGTCCAGGCCCAGGGATAGGGCAGTAGCCTTGAACTAAAGAGCTCAGGGACAGCACCCAGGCTGAGTTCAAGCCCCATGACCCACCAAAAAAAAAAAAAAAAAAAAAAAAAAGGAGGAAAGGGGAAGAGAAGGAAGGAAAAATAAAGGAAAGGGAAATAGGAAGGGGAAAGAGAAAGGAAAGGGAAAACTCTAGGACCTGCATTTAAAAAAAAAACCATATTGCCTAACAAAAAGCTTGACAAAAACAAGTTTCTTAGAATGTGTAACTCCTATGATTGGAAGAGAGTGGGTGGAGGGAAATGGGGACAAAAACATGAGAAAGGTTATCAATGTGTGAGAAGTAATGCACTTACTACCTTGCGATTGTAACTGTCACCCCTCTATACATTACCCCGACAGTAAAAAAAGAAAGTATAACTTCTGCCAGGCGTCAGTGGCTCACACCTGTAATCCAAGCCAGTCTGGGCACAAAACGTCTGTGAGACGTTCCAGAAGAACAGAAGTGGCATGGGGGCTCAAGTGGTAGAGCGATAGCCTTGAGCTGAAGAGCTCAAAACAGTGCCTATTCCCTAAGTTCAAGCCCCAGGACTGGCAAAACAAAAAAGTGCAAGTCCTATTTTCCCCTAAGTAGAGCTGGTTTTAATGGTTCTGCCTTGTGATTGGAAGGGAGGTGTTTGGCATCTTCTTCTAGGGAGAGCCTACCTAATGTGGCTTCTGCTGGTGCCTGGCCCAGTGACCTATCCTGCATTGTAGCTCACAAGGAAGGTTATGCCTTTGTGTCTGTTACAGAATCTGATCCAGGGTCATAGCCCTAGCTTTACCACTATCTCTGACTCAATACTGACTGCACTTAACTGATTATCCTTACAAGACATTTTTAGAAGTAGAATATGATAAGCAGTAAATGTGTAAGTTTTTAAGCATTTTGTATTGCCCTTCAGGCTGATAAGTGTGGGTTAATGGTAGAGTACTTGCCTAGCATGCACAAAGCCCTGGGTTTGATTTATCAGTACCACAATCACAGAAAAAGCATGGTTCTATGGCATAAATGGTAGAGTGCTAGCCTTGAGAAAGCCTAAGAACAGTGTCCAGGCCCTGAATTCAAGCCCCAGGACTGGCAACAAGACAATAAAAATTTAGAAAAAAATTGTCCTTCAGAAAGACCAGGGTGGGGCCACAGCCTTGGCAGGGAGGATACCTACTTCTCACCCTTGTTTGATTTGGTTTGATTAGAATTTTGGGCTTTGAACTCAGTGCCTGAGCCCTGTCCCTTACCTTTTCACTCAAGGCTGGTGCTCTACTACTCAAGCAAAGTTACGCTCTTTTCATCGCTAATTGGAGATAAGAGTCTCATGGACTTTCCGGCTAGGTTAGCTTTGAGCTGCAGTCTTCAGCTCTCAGTCTCCTGAGTAATTAGGATTACAGGCTTGAACCATGAATGCCTGGCAACTTCTCTGGCCTTTAGAGTGGTAGTTCTTTTCAATTTCCTAATTAAATAAGAGGAGTATCTTTTCTAATGAAAGTATACCAACTGAAGACTACAGACAATAACTCCTGTCAGGTGAAGGGAAGTCAAGATAACAAACCACATTTAATCCCAAGAGACTGATGGCACCCTCCCTCACTTTCCACTGGTGACATAGATGGTATGGCCACCCTATGGGGGGGGCTGTTGGCATAACCTGCTAGAAATATAAATGCATTTACCTTTCAGTCTGAGAACTTTGAGGTTAGAAATGTGCTTAGAAGAAGATCTGAATAAGCCGGGTGAGGTGGCTCAGGCCTGTAACACTACTCAGGAGGCTGAGATCTGATGATTGAGGTTCAAAGCCAGCCTGGGCACTAAAAAAACTAAGCAACGTGAGACTCTGATCTCCAGTTAATCAGGAAAACAGGAAGTGGGGCTGTGGCTCATATAGGGCAGGTAGCCTTGAGCTGAAGAGCTCAGGGACAGAGCCCAGGCCCAGAGGTCAAACTCCATGACCCACACACACAAAAGAAGATATGAATACACCCACCCTTATTTGATCAAGCAGAAATTAGAAAAAACAATAATGTACCTGGGTCCCTGGATAAGTAATACTGGAGCTGTGGATGTGGCTTAATGGTAGATTACTTGCATGGCATGCATGAAGCCCTGGGTTTGATTCCTCATCACATAACCAGAAAAAGCCTGAAGTGGTACTGTGGCTCAGGTCATAGAGCGCTAGCCTTGAGTATAGAGAGGCTCAGGAATGAGCCCAGGCCCTGAGTTAAAGCCCCAGGACAAGGAAAAAAAAAAAGTAATGCTGGGCCTGGTAACTGACACCTGTATGCTAGCTACTCAGGAGACTGAGATCTGAGGATCTCAGTTCAAAGCCAGTCTGGGCACTAAAGTCCATGGGACTCTTATCTCCAATTAACCACCAGAAAACTGGAAGTAGCGCTGTGTCTCAATGGGTAGGGTGAGCTGAAGAGCTCAGGAACATTGCCCTGGCCCATACTTCAAGCCCTCCAACTGGCCAAAAAAAAAAAAAATAGCGTGGTCCCTCTGCCCAGCACATTTATATATCCACCTCATCCTCATATCTATAATAGAGTCATTGGGACCTTTTTTTTTTTTGGCCAGTCCTGGGGCTTAAAATCAGGGTCTGAGCACTGTCCTTGGGCTTTCTCAAGGCTAGAACTCTACCAGTTGAGCCACAGCAATACTTTTGGCTTTTTCTATGTATGTGGTACTATGGATTCTAACCCGGGTTTTTGTGGATGCTAGACAAGCATGCTACCACTAAGCCAAACTCCCAGCCCATTGGGGATCATTCTGTGTGATAAATTCTTTCACACTTCTCCACCCCAAATATGTGATTAGTTTTGCCTTGTGGATGCCACCAAACTTAACAGTGATCAACCCTTAAGAATGATATGGAAGGGCTGGGAGTGTGGCTTAGTGATAGAGTGCTTGCCTAGCATGCATGAAGCCCAGGGTTCCATTCCTCAGTACCACATACACAGAAAAAGTAAGAAATGGTGCTTTGGCTCAAGTGGTTAAGTGCTGTCCTTGAGCAAAAGAAGCTCAGAAACAGTGCCTAGGCCCAGAGTGCCTAGGACTGGCAACGAAAAAAAAAATATGGCATGGAAACTGACCAAGTATGGTGGTGTGGTCTTGTATTGCCAGCACTTGGAATGCTGAGGCAGGAGGCTCAAAAGTTTGAGGCCAGCTTGGGCTACATAGCAAGCCCCTATATGGAAAAATGCTCCTTTATGCAACTAATATACACTAATGAAAAGGGTGGAAAGAAAAGAAAGGAAAAACAAATAGATTAGTTTTCTACTTCAGTAACATGAAAGTTTTACAGTAAGTATTGCTTTTATAACAAACTCTTTTAGCCAGCTGCTGGTGGCTCATGCATATAATTCTACTTGCTCATGAGGCTGAGATCTGAGGATCACAGTTTAAAGACAGCCAAGGCAGGAAAGTTTATGAAACTCTCCTCGAATTAACCACCAGAAAACTGGGAGTAGAACTGACTGCTAATCTTGAGCAAAAGAGTTTAGGGACAGAGCCCAGGCCCTGAGTTCAAACTGCACGACCAACAAAACATAAAAAAAATAAAAGGAATGTGGCCTGGTGTTAGAGTGCTTGCCTAGCATGCATGAAGCTCTGGGTTTGATTCCCCAATACCACATACACAGAAAACACCAAGTGGTAGAGGGTTACCCTCGAGAAAGCTCAAAGATAGTGCCCAGGCTCTGAGTTCAAGCCCCAGGATACACACACACACACACACACACACACACACACACACTCACTCACTCACTAGGGGCTGGAGGATGGCCTAGTGGTAGAGTGCTTGCTGAGCATGCATGAAGCCCTAGGTTCAGTTCCTCAGAACCACGTACACAAAAGCTGGAACTGGTCCTGTGGCTCAGTAGTAGAGTGCTAGCCTTGAGAAAGCTCAAGGACAGTGCCCAGGACCTGAGTTCAAGCCCTAGGATTGGCAAAAAAAAAAAAAGTTTGTGTGTATGTTTGTATGTATGTATATGAATATATATAATAATCTTTTCCCTAAATTAAAAAAAAATTAAATGGTTCACATTTATAATCCTAGGATGGAAGTTCAGAGCCATTCCAGGTGGTAAAGTCTCTGAGACTTTTTATTTTATTTTTATTTCATTTTAATTACTTTTATTTTGTCAGTCCTGGGGCTTGAACTCTGCGCCTGGACATTTTCTCTGAGCTCTTCAGCTCAAGGCTACCATCCTACTCCTTGAGACAGCACCACTTCCACTTTTCTAGTGATTAATTGGAGATAAGAGTCTCATAGTCTTTAGTGCCCAGGTTGGCTTTGAACCTTGATCCTCAGATCTAAGCCTCCTGAGTAGCTGAGATTACAGGTGTGAGCCACTGTGCCTGTGCCTGGTTCTGTGAGACTCTTACCTCAGTTAACTACCAAAAGTCTAGAAATGAAGCTGTGGATCAAAGTGGTAGAGCACTAGCCTTAAGCACCACAAAAGCCTAGGGACAGCACCCAGCCTCTGAGTTCAAATCCCAGGACCAGCACAAATATGTGTGTATGTATGTGTGTATTTATGTATGTAAATATGGTTAGTTGGTTTGTTGGAGATAAAGTTCAGTGACTGAATGTTTGTCTAGTATGTATGAGTTTCTGGGTTTGATTCCCAGCACTGCAAAATTGTGAAGTATTTGGGGAAAGAACAAAAAGTTCATCAAGACCAGGTACTATTGGCTCACGCCTGTAGTTCTAAATACTCAGGGTCTGGAGATCAAGGTTCAAAGCCAGACACAGCAGACAAATCCAAGAGACTTTTACCTCCAACTAATCAGCAAAAAGAAGAAATGGAGATATGGCTAAAGCTGGTAGAATACCATCTTGAGCACAAAGGCCAATCAAGAATACAAGTCCCTGAGTTCAAGCACCAATACTACACACACAGTCAATGATGTGGTCTCTGAATCATATGGCCTAAAGCATAATGAATGCCTAGCACCTAACATGGAAGAAGGGACAGGATGTGCTGAAACACCATAAGAATAATTGTATAGGGCCGGGAGCTTGGCCTAGTGGTAGAGTGCTTGCCTAGCATGCACGAAGACCTGGGTTTGATTGCTTGATACCACATACATAGAAAAAGCCAGAAATGGTGCTGTGGCTCAAGTGGCGGAGTGCTGTCCTTGAGAAAAAAGCTCAAGGACAGTGTTCAGGCCCTGAGTTCAGGACTGAACAAAAATAATTGTGTAGCTGGACACAGTGGCTCGTGCCTGTAATCCTAGCTACTCAGGAGGATCAAGGTTCAAAGCCAGCCTGGGCACAAAAAGACCTGAGACTCTCCAATTAACCTCTAGAAAACAGGAAGTGAGACTTGACTCAAGGATAGGGCAACAACCTTGAGCTGAAGAGCTCAGGGACAGTGCCTATGCTCAAAGCTGAAGAGCTCAGGGACATTGCCCAGGCCGAGTTCAAGCCCCATGACCTACACATACAAAAAAAATAATTGTGCAAATGGTACAGAGAAGGCCAAGTACCTACCTGGCATAGCCACCTTGGGGAGCAGCCTGGTGTTCTCTAGAAAGATTTAAGACACATAGGCTCCCAGGTCCATGTGCCCTAGAAGAGCCCACACCACTGACCTCTGGGCACCCACGTATGTACAGTGAGCAGATGCCCATCTGTCATCAGGAGAGAGAATACACGGGGAACCATGGAATGGAATACTATACAGTGAGGCAAAGTGAAGGAATGTTAGCTGCATGTAACCAGTTGAGATGGTAAAACCAAGCTGAACAGAAAAGGCAAGAAGCCGGGATAGTGGTTTCCTGGTAAGAGTTTAAGCGAGGAAGGGACAGATGAGTACTTTTGGCACTAATGGGGGTGTTTCCTGACCCAGATAGGGGTCATAAGGGTGCTTTGTTTTTATTTTGGTTGTTTGTAGAGCTTGAACTCAGGGCCTAGGTGGTCATTGAGCCTCTTTGTGCCCAAGACTACGCTCTATCACTTGAGCAACAGTACCACTTCATGGCCCCTCCAATTATACTCTTAAAAACTGGAAGTGGTGGGCCGGGAGTTTGGCCTAGTGGTAGAGTGCTTGCCTAGCATGCACGAAGACCCAGGTCTGATTCCTCCGTACCATACACATAGAAAAAGCCAGAAGTGGTGCTGTGGCTCAAGTGGTCGAGTGGTAGCCTTGAAGAAAGCCCAACGACAGTGTTTGGGCCCTGAGTGCAAGCCCCAGGACTGGCCAAAATAAAAAGTATAATTGGAGCTAAGTTTCCAGGACTTTTCTGCCCAGGCTGGCTTCAAACCTCAATCCTCAAATTTCAGCCTCCTGAGTAAGATTGTAGGCATGTTTGTTTTATATTTATGGAATCATACCCTTGTGGGGTTTGCCTTGTCTCTGAATGGTTTGGTTTGGTTTGGTTTTTGTCAGTCATAAAACTTGAACTCTGGGCCTGAGTGCTGTCCCTGAGCTCTTCAGCTCAAGGCTACCGTCTTACCCCTTGAGCCACAGTGCCACTTCCCATTTTCTAGTGGTTAATTGGAGATGAGTCTCAGGGACTTTGGTGCCCAGGCTAGCTTTGAATCGTAATCCTCAGACATCAGCCTCCTGAATAGCTAGAATTACAGAGTGAGCCACTGCACCACTGCCCAGGACTGGCAAAAAAAAAAAAAATATATATGTGTGTGTGTGTGTGTGTGTGTGTGTGTGTGTGTGTGTGTGTGTGTGTGTGTGTGTGTGTGTGTGTGTGTGTGTGTGTGTGTGTGTGTGTGTGTATGTGCCAGTCTTGGGGCTTGACCTCAGGGCCTGGATGCTGTCACTGAACCTATTTATTTAGTTTGCCAGTCCTGGGCCTTGAGCTCAGGACCTGAGCACTGACTTTGGACTTTCTCAAGGCTAGAACTCTACCACTTGAGCCACAGCACCACTTCCGGCTTTTTTCTATGCATGTGGTACCAAGGAATTGAACCTGGGTCTTGGTGCATGCTAGGCAAGCACTCTACCACTAGGCTAAACTCCCGGCCCCTGAACCAATTTTTTTTGTTCAAGGTTAATGCTCTGTCACTTGAATCACCTGGCCTGGCTTTGAAGTATGTTCGTCAGATCTCAGCTGAATAGCTAGGATAGGATTTCAGGCATAAGTCATTTGGGGTCTAGTGTAGTTTTTTGTTTTTGTGTGTGTGTGTGTGTTGTGTGTGTGTGGTCATGGGACTTGAACTCTGGGCCTGGACGCTGTCCCTGAGCTCTTTAGCTCACGATTACTGCCCTGCTCCTTGAGCACAATGCCTCTTTTGGTTTTCTGGTAGTTAATTGTAGATAAGGGTCTCACAGACTTTAGTGCCCAGCCTGGCTTTGAACCTCGGTCCTCAGATCTCAGCTTTCTGAGTTGCTAGAATTAGGCTAGGATTAGTGAGCCACTGCTCCCAGCTCTTGAGGCTTTTTTTTTTAATGTATCTTCTCAATTGTTTTTTCCTTGTATTTGCCCTTTTCCTTTCCTACTTGGTAGGATTTGGCTTTCTGTTCCAGGATCTTTTTGTGGTCTTTGTCCAGTTTCAGTCTGGTGATAACCACCTTGCTGGGGTGATGCCCGCGTGGACAGTGGTGCCACTGGCCTTTCCCCACTGTCCCTGTCCAATGTAGATGACATCTTCCTGTAAACCTGGACCACTTTGCCAACCTGCTGACCTTTCTAGTGCCCTCGTACAACTTGCACCTCATCATCTTTCCAGATGGGCAGAGATCGCACATTGCACTTATGTCTCAGCTCTTTGGAAAGAAGGGAAACATTATCTTCCTGTGAGTGTGGGAAGGTGCATTGAAATTCCTTCTTCTGTCCTTGCATGGGTCAGAAGTGACAAAGGGGTTGAATTTAATTTTGGCCACTTCTGCTTCAGCCTAGCATAAAATATTTTTAAATAGCCTTAGGGCCTGGAAATGTGGCTTAGTGGTAGAGTGCTTGTGTAGCATGCATGAAGCCCCGAATTCCATTCCTCAGTACCACATACAAAGAAAAGGTCGAAGTGGTGGTGTGGCTCGAGTGATAGGGCTAGCCTTGAGCAGAAGCAGCTCAAGGACAGCACCAATGCCTTAAGTTCTAGCCCCAGGGCTGGCAAGAAAAAGTGGGGGAGTATAAAAAGTAAAAAATAATAATAGGCCTAGTAAAACACAACAAAATAAAGAAGCCATGGAGTGACTCTTCCAGAGAGCCTTCCTGGAGTACCCGGCTCTGGCTGACCTGGTGCCTCCATGGAGCCCTGGATCCCTGCTGCCAAGGTGGCCCCTGAACGTGCCCTGCCTGTCTCCCACTCTGGCCCAGGTACAGCGGAACTGCTGCCTGACGCTGTGCAACTTCAGCATCCCTGAGGAGCTAGAGTTCCAGTACCGCCGCGTCAACGAGCTCCTCCTCAGCATCCTCAACCCCACCCGGCAGGACGAGTCCATCCAGCGTATCGCCGTGCACCTGTGCAATGCCCTAGTCTGCCAAGTGGACAATGACCACAAGGAGGCCGTGGGCAAGATGGGCTTTGTCGTGGTATGTGATGGCAGACACACCCAGACTCCCTTGCTGAGGGAGTCACAGAGGAGGGCTGGGACTGGGGTCTGCCTACAAGGGGAAGAGGCTATACTGAAGCATGAGGGCTTTAGGCTAGACAATGTGTGTGTGTGTGTGTGTGTGTGTGTTGTGTGTGTGCGCTGAGGATAGAGCCTATGGCTTTGCTGGGCAAGGGTTCTACTTCTGAGCTACCAGTGGTCACCCAGAAAAAATTCGTAGTTGATAGTTGCTTATAACCCCGTGAATTTCCTCCATCTTCCCAGCGCCCCCCACACACCCCATGGTCCATTTGGGCCCCATTTTACAAGCTGTTCCTGCCCTCTGAGACAGGAATGTGCCAGGTATCCCACAGTGGCTGGGATTGAGCGAGTGTGCTCGGTGTCGCCTGTCAGCGTAGGAGGGGAGCAGAGTGGACCAGCTTCAGGTGAGCACAGCACACAGAGCCGAGTGCACAGGAAGAAGCGAGGAAGGCTCGAGCCCAGGTCCATCTCACCACTTTGCCTCAAATCGGCATAGGAGTCAGTGCAGGCAGGGCCTACCACACCTCCTGTACCAGCCCCGGGGGCTGGCCTGGACACCTTCAATAGCCTCCCTGAAAGAGGCAGAGGACAGCCCCTGCGGGGCAGTGTGCTCCCAAAACGTCACCCTCGCCCCTCCATGCTGGGGTCCTGGCCCTTCTGGCCCCTGTCAAGCTCTTTCCTCTGCCTGCAGACCATGCTGAAGCTGATTCAGAAGAAGCTTCTGGACAAGACGGTAAGTCAGGGCTTCCAGAACACTGCCCATCCCCAATGTGGCAGTGTCCACATTGGGGTCCAGTGTGTGTCTGGGAGCAGGAGCTGAGCTGTCCCCCCTCGGCCCCCGCAGTGTGACCAGGTCATGGAGTTCTCCTGGAGCGCCCTGTGGAACGTCACTGATGAGACACCGGACAACTGCGAGATGTTCCTGAACTTCAATGGCATGAAGCTCTTCCTGGACTGCCTGAAGGTACAGCTGGCCACCGCGGTGCACACGGGCTTCCCACGGGGCAGGTCACAGCAGCCAGTGGGAGCTCCAGACACCTGCCTACCCTGGCCCTCAGCACCTGCCTGGGTCCTGTGGGGGCCCCTCCAAGGAAAGGCGTACCCCATCCTCACCGCAGTAGCTTCTCACTGTACACAGCTGACCAGGATCTATCTACGTAGCACTGGACAGAGCTCTGCCTGGCAGGATGGGCTGTCAGTCTGAAACACACCCCACAAACTCATGTTCTGTGTGCTGTGCTGAGCTATGTTTGTCCCAGATATTGGTTCTCTCTCCCCAGCTTTTTTCCTGTGACACAGAATCTCTACCTTTATATTCCTTCCTCACATGGCCCCAGCGCTGCCCAGGGCTGTGGAAAGGAGGCAGGTAGCTACGGAACCCTCCCATGGCACGACGCTCTCAGGGAGCACCACCAGCTTCTTAGCAATTAACTGGGAGTCTATTGTCCTCGAAGGCTGAGTAATTCCCCAGTGGCTCTCATTTTGCTAGGAATTCCCAGAGAAGCAGGAGCTACATCGGAACATGCTGGGACTGCTGGGGAACGTGGCAGAGGTGAAGGAGCTGCGGCCTCAGCTAATGACCTCTCAGTTCATCAGTGTCTTTAGGTGGGTGCTTGCCTTTCTTCTGCTGCCGCTCTTAATTTACATACCACTCTTATGCCACAGATGTTGTCTTCCTTCAGTAGTTTTTTATTTTTGTTTTTTAAATTTCTGTGTTTGTTTTGTGCTGGTCCTGGGGCTTGAACTCAGGGTCTGGGCAGTGTCCCTGAGTTTTTTTGCTCAAGTCTGTCACTTTACCACTTGATCCACAGCTCCACTGCCGGCTTTTTGTTGGTTAATTGGAAATAAGGGTCTCAGACTCTTCTGTTTGGGTTTCGCTTTGAACTGTGATCCTCAGATCTCAACCTCCTGAGAGGCTAGGGTTACAGGTGTGAGCCACTGGCACCTAGCTTTGTTTTTTGTTTTGTTTTGGGGGGTCCGTGTATGAGCTTGCCTAGATGTGCACATGTGCCAGCCTGCCCGCCTGCCTGCCCGCACTGAAGCTCTTGAACTCAGGTCCTCAAGCACTTATTCAGCTTTTTTGATCAAGGCTGGCATTCTACCACTGGAGCCACATCTTTGCTTCCAGCTCCTTGGTGATAAGAGTTTCACAGACATTTCTGCCTGAGCAGAAAAGGTTGGAAGATGCCTTTAGTCCCAGCTACTCAGGAGGAAAATCCGGAAGATTGTACTTCAAGGCCAGCCAGGACAAAATGCTAGTGACACCTCATCTCAACCAATAAGCTACCCAGAGAGAGCCACAGTAAGAGAAGCATAATCTTCATAAGACGCTATCTGAAAAATAACCTGAGAAAACCAAAAGGGTTGAAGGCATGGCTCAGGTGGTAGAGCATCTATCTGGCAAGCACAGGGTCCTGATTTCAAACTCCAGTACCACTAAAAAAGAACAATGAGTCCAGGTGCTGGCAGCTTATACCTGTAATCATAGCTAGTCAGAAGACAGAGCTCTAAGGATCATGGTTCTAAGCTAGCTTGGGAAGGAAAGTCTGTGAGACTCTGCAATTTGCCATTAAAAACCTGTTAGTGGACTTGTGGCTCAAGTGGTGGCACATCAATCTGGAGGGAACAAGCCAAGTATAAGCAGACCTTGAGTTCAAACCCCAGCACCAGCACACTCGGGTGTACACGCACACGCGCGCACACACACACACACACACACACGAGAAGTAAATAATAGAACCTCTGGGCCAGGTGCTGATGGCTCATGCCTGTAATCCTAACTACTCAGGAAGCTAAGATCTGAGGATCACAATTCAAAGCCAGCCTGGCACAAAAATCCGTGAGACTCTTTTTTTTTTTTTGTTAAAAAAATTTTTTATTGTAATTAGTAAAAGGGTTACATGATATTTGCCAGATAGAAGGTGCATTAATTCACATACATTGATACCCTTTCACATGTCTTGGTACCCATTTCCCTCCCCCCCCAAACCCCCCACCCGTCTTGGTTTTCCCCCTTCCCTATCAAATTTCAAATATCCAAATACAAATAAATTCAATATATCAGATAACAAAGTGAGATACTATACCAATATGAGATAACCAAGGGACAGCAAAGGAGATGAGAGACAACATAGTACATTAAGGACAACAATCATTCGTTATATGGCTTTTGTTTCAATATCCTGGAGGTCCTTTCAATTAGCTTCACATTATATGGCCTTATGTATCAAGATTTTGCTCTATTGCAAATCTCTGCTAGTAGAGCCCAAGGTTTCTACTGATTATGACGAATGAGGGAAACCATTGAGCCTAAGTCCGTGAGACTCTTATCTCCAATTAACCACCAGAAAACTGGAAGTGGCGCTATGGCCTAAGTGGTAGAGCACTAGACTTGAGTTGAAGAGCTCAGGGACAGTTCCAAGTCCCAGAGTTCAAGCTCATGACCAAAAAAAAAAACCAAACCCAAAATAGAACCTCCGCTATCTGGTCTGTAAGGTACAGTCCAGCAGCAATACCTAAAGAGAGAGGGGCTCCATTTTCCTTTCTTTTCCTGATAGCCACCTGCTGGAGAGCAAGGCGGACGGCATAGAGGTGTCGTACAATGCCTGTGGCGTCCTCTCCCACATCATGTTTGATGGGCCAGAGGCCTGGGGTGTTTGTGAGCCCCAGCGGGAGGAGGTGGAGGAGCGCATGTGGACAGCCATCCAGAGCTGGGACACCAACTCCCGCAGGAACATCAACTACAGGTAGGAGTGAGGCAGCGCAGGCCTCTCGCCCTTGTCCTGGTACCACTCTACCCTTCTCCTGGTCCCACCTGGGTCCTATCTGTCCTCATGCCATGTAGCAGACATTACACAGGACAGAGAGGTCTTTTATTTGTCACTGGCATCTGCCCGTGCCCAAGGCACATTTACAAATCCTTGGCACATTTATCTGTGAGAAATACAAACAAAAAAGTACAAACAAGAGGAAGCATGGTAGAACTGGGCTACAATGGCGCCCCCTGAGGGAGCCCTGTGTACTGCTGCCACCCATCAGGTATGTTTAGTCCTTGCTGTGCTGTGCTCGCATCCTCATCACCAGGCACTAGTCTCCCCACCTCCTGTGATAGCACCACCTCCACAGATGGACTT
This sequence comes from Megascapheus bottae, assembly GCF_031878675.1. Classification (NCBI taxonomy): domain Eukaryota; kingdom Metazoa; phylum Chordata; class Mammalia; order Rodentia; family Geomyidae; genus Megascapheus; species Megascapheus bottae. The sequence goes on along the minus strand of NC_143511.1, from coordinate 85,682,842 downwards.
TTGTTTCTTTGTTTTTGTAAGATGCAGTCTTGGGGCCAGGAGCATAGCCTCATGGTAGAGTGTGCACCTAGCATGCATGAAGCCCTGGGTTCGATTCCTCAGTAACACATACACAAAAAAAGCCAAAAGTGGCTCTGTGGCTCAAGTGGCAGAGTGCTAGCCTTGAGCAAAACATGTCTAAGGACAATGCCCAGGCCCTGAGTTCAAGCCCTAGGACTGGCTAAATAAGTAAACAAACAAATAAGGGGAGTTTGGCCTAGTGGTAGTGTGCTTGCGTAGCATGCACAAAGACCTGGTTCAATTCCCTGGTACCACATACAATAGAAAAAGCTGGAAGTGGTGCTGTGGCTCAAGTGGTAGAGCTCTTGCCTTAAGAAAGCCCAAGGACGGTTATCAGGCCCTGAGTTCAAGCCCCAGAATTAGAAAACTAAAGTACAGTCTGGCTGGGTAGCCCCAGCTAGCCTCAGCTTTCAATCCTGCTGCCTCAGCCTCCTGAGTGCTAAGATTCCAAGTGTGTACCACCACTGCCAGTAATGGATGGATGTTGAAGTTAAACTCATTTGAAGAATTGGATCTAGGCAGCTGTGCTGAGGATCTCGAGACTGTAGTTCTATCACTAACTCCCAAGGGTTTGGATTTTTTTTCATTGCATTGTTGGGCCTTAGGTATGGTAGCTCACAAGGTTTTAGTCTCATCTCCTGGCTGGTGCCCCCAGCCCGGTGCCTCCAGCCCTGTGCCTCCAGTCTGCAGTCCTCCTACCTCTATTATCTGCTCTTGCTTTTATCTACTCCCAAGGAAGTTCCTGGTGGAACCACATTGGGGCAGGCAAAAGACCAGCTGCCCCTAGTTGCCCCTGGGCTCTGGCTTCCTCTACTCACCCATGTTTGTCCTTAGAACCTTTCAAGGAGTAGAATGGACTTTACTCCTCAACTCTCAGGGTCCAAAGTGGTCTTGCTCTCTCTCCCTGCAGGTCATTTGAACCAATTCTCCGCCTCCTTCCCCAGGGCATCTCTGCCGTCAGCCAGCACTGGGCCACCTGGGCCCTGTACAACCTCGTGTCCGTCTACCGTGAGTGCTCCTTCCCCGTGTAGTGCAGACATGTCCCTGGGAGCCACACCCAGAGTGGGTCAGGAGAGTGGCAGAGCACCATGGGCCTCAGCACAAAGCCCTCCCCAAGCAGGCCTGTGCCAAGCTAGCTTGATGCCAGGCCCTGCCCCTCCCGTTACCAGAAGTGGCCCTGCTCATACAGAGCTCCAGCCAGCCCTCAATGCTTCCTGCCCCCATAAGAGTCAGCAGCAGCCTCCCTGTGGTCCAGCCTAGCTGCTCACCAGAATCAGCCAGTGGTGTTGAATTACCAACACAATAACTACCACCTGAGCATGATTTTACATGTCTGCCATCCCAGCCCTGGGGATACTGACATAGGAGGATGGAGAGTTCCAGGCCAGCCTGGGCTTCATAGTGAGACCCTGTCTCAGTAAATCAGTTCAGACATACATACGTGCACACGCACATGGCCCAGATCTGGTGATTAGTATCCAGGGAAAACTTCTCGCACGATCTTTGTGCTTAGAGCCACTGGCTTGGAAGGAACTTTTTGAAAAAGTGATGCTCTTTCCGTAGGAAGCTCTGGGGAAAATTGCCACCTCTTTGACCTTCAGTAAGGAAGTCTTTCCCAAGGGCTTTCCCCTGTTCCCTCTGGACACAGGAGCGCCCACCCCTGAGGCTGGACAGGTGGGGCCTATACGCTCTTAGCCATATCACCCAGGCCTCCCCTTTATGGTAGTCCTTGAGGGAAGGGTGGGTTTCTGGGACACCCGGCTGGTGGGAGGCCTCCCCTCTCCAGCATCAGCTATCTGCTCTTACCCCACAGCTGACAAATACTGCCCCCTGCTGATCAAAGAAGGTGGGGTGCCTCTTCTAAAGGACATGATCAAGATGGCTACTGCCCGGCAAGAGACCAAGGAGATGGCTCGGTAAGAGACAGCTGTGGCTTTTGCTGGGTGCCTTGCTGTAAGGGACAAAAGGTACAGTGGGCCCTGATTAGAATAGCCAGAGTTCCCAGTGGCCACTCAGGGTTGAGCACAGACATGTCCTGTGGAAGCCTCTCTGCGTATCATTTCTGCCATAAGGCGGCAAGCATTGACTGATGAATTGAATGTAGCATCGTTGGCCTTATCTATAAACTTAGTTCTCTGTTATTACCAACCAATTCCATGTTCATCACTGGGTCTGGGCAGGTCAGATTAGAATTCTTTGTTATTTTGGGCTTAAAGCCATCACAACAAGACCAGGTGGGTGTAGATGTATCTTCTAGAAGTGAGCGGGAATGTGAGAAATTTCTCTAAATGTAAATGTGAAGGTCATCGGGAAAAAAGAAAAAAAAAAAAGTCCTTTATTGGGCTGAGATACAGTTCAGTCTTACAAAAAGAAGAACGTTGGGGCCGGGAGTTTGGCCTAGCAGTAAAGTGCTTGCCTAGCATGCACGAAGACCCGGGTTCAATTCCTCGGTACCACATACATAGAAAAAAGCCAGAAGTGGTGCTGCGGCTCAAGTGGTAGAGCTCTAGCCTTGAGAAAGTCCAAGGACAGTGCTCAGGCCCTGAGCTCATGCCCAGGACTGGCAAAAAAAAAAAAAAAAAGAAGAAGAAAGTCTGGCATTAGTGGCTCATGCCTGTAATTATAGCTACTCAGAAGGCTGAGATCTGAGCATCTTTGTTCAAAGCTAGTCCAGGGGTTGGGCATGTGGCTTAGTGGTAGGCTAGTGCTTGCCTAGTGTGCATGAAACCCTGGATCCAATTCCTCAGTACCACGTAAATAGAAAAAGCCGGCAATGGTGCTATGGCTCAAGTAGTAGAGCACTAACATTGAGCACAGAGAGGCTCAGGGACAGAGCTCAAGCCCTGAATTCAAGGCCCAGAACCCGGATGGAGGGCGGGAAGCTAGTCCAGGCAGCAAAAAAGTCCATGCAACTCTTGTCTCCAATTATGCAATCCTAAAATCTCATCCTCCTGAGCGGCTAGATTACAGGCAGAGGCACCAGCCCCTGGCCCCTGCCTTTCGTTTTTGAGTGTGATTCACTGTTGGGTCTAAAGTGTTGCTCTGCTTCTCCATCAGTCAATGCACAAATGGGCTCAGGGAGCCAGGCTCCCACTGGTGGTTCACACCTATAATCCTACCCAGGAAGCTGAGAGCTGAGGATCATGGTTCAAAGCCAGTAGGGACATGAAAGTCTATTAGACTCTTTATCTCCATTTAGCCACAAAAATCTGGATATGGAGATGTGGCTCAAGTGATAGAATATCAGCCTTGAGCACAAAAAGTTCAGGGGGCTGGGAATGTGGCTCAGTGGTAGAGTGCTTTCCTACCATGCATGAACTCTTGGGTTCCATTTCTCAGTACCACATAAACAGAAAAACCTATAACAAGTGCTGTGGCTCAAGTACTAGAGAGCTAGCCTTGAGCAAAAGAAATTCAGGGACAGTGCCCAGGCCCTGAGTTCAAGCCCCACGACTAGCAAAAAAAAAAAAAAAAGTTCAGGGACAGTGCCTAGACCCTGAATTCTAGCCTGAGCATCAGAAGGTGGGGGGAAAAGTGAGGAAGAGGGTTAGCTAGGGATGTCACTTGTCAGAATCAGCAGTGGCAAGCAGAATCCTTTCTGGATCTTGTAGGGGTACGGATAGTCACCTTTGCCATCGACATCTGTCCTAATTCTGAACATGACATCAAGTTTATGTAACATAGAGGAGGGGCCTGGAGCTTAGCAGTTCCCCAGACAGTGAAGATATTTTGGGGTAGAAACAGTGGCTGGTTCTGCCTTTATTTTTGGTGAAAGGTGCTGTTTAAACATTAATTGAGCCAGGTGCTGGTGGCTCATGCCTACAATCCTTGGTACTAAGGAAGCTGAGATCTGAGTGAGGGTCACAGTTCAAAGCCAACCCCGGGCATTAAAGTCCATGAGATTCTTATCTCCACCAGAAAACCAGAAATGGTTCTGTGGCTCAAGCAGTAGATAGCTTGAGCTGAAGAGCTCAGAGATAGCACTGAGGCCTGAGTTCAAGCCCCACAACTGACCAAAAAAAAAAAAATCGACAAATTTCTCTGAGTTTGGGAATAGTAAGATAAGAAGTTCTACAACTTCTCTCCAATCCCCAGGAAAGCTTGTTAGGGGAGCAGGCCCACCCCTGGTTTGTTTGACATGCATGGGCCTTTCCCATAGCTTTTCTTCCTGGTAGACCAGGGAGGTGTTCAGAAACAGACATGCGAAACAGATCCCAGGGACCTTGAGGAATGCTGGCTGGGACTGGCTAGTCAGCGCCCCCATACCATACCTTACAGAGGACTCACACTTGTTTTTGAGCTAGCAAATGAGCCTGAAGGTACAGGAGGCCTGCCACAGCATCCTGGCACACTCTGGGCATTTTCTCTAAAAAGGACTTCCTTTCCTTTTGAAAGGAAGTTACACTGAACCCCTACCCAGAAGCCTGGCTCTGGACAGGCAAGGAGTCCAGGGAGCCTTGGGAGATCGGACAGCAGTGGCAGTTCCCAGGGGCCAATCTGTCTAGGCAAGAAAAAGCCACCAGGATGGAGCCCCAGGGTCCTTCAGCTGGCATGGCTGCCCTGCCAGGCCCACTCTGCTGCCAGGGTGTCTGAATCTGAGTGCAGCCAGTTAAGAAATCCTCCTCCTGGAAGGAGGAAGATATGTTCACAGGGCAATGAGAAGTGGCGTTGCTAAGAAAAGGGAATGGAAAGTCAGGTCTGAGGTCTTGGGGTACCCTGAGTGCCCTGTCCACAGGTGCACTGTGCCTGAGCGAGCTGCTGGGCTTACTCAGGGGAGTGAGGGAAGGAGAGGTATTGGTTCCTGGGAGTTCGGCCAGTCACTCTTCCAGTGCAGGACAGGTGCTGTACCACTGCACCAGCCCTTTACATTGCTGTTTATTTTTGCTTATTTTTCATTTTATTTTATTAATTTTTTGGGGGGGGTCATGGGGCTTGAACTCAGCCTGGGGCCGTCCCTGAACTCTTCAGCTCAAGGCTACACCCTACCCTTAGGCCAAGCCCCACTTCCCATTTTCTAGGGGTTCATTGGATAAAAGTCTCAGGTCCTTTTGTACCCAGGCTGGCTTTGAACCTTGATCCTCAGATCTCAGCCTCCTGAGTAGCTAGGATTACAGGTGTGAGCCACCACGCCCGCCCCTGCACATCACTGTTTACTTTAATAGTACTGAGATTTGCTAGGCAAATACTCCACACTGAGCCCTGCCTGCAAGCTCAGCAAGCTCAGTATTACTATTCCTCCCCCTTCTCCCCCTCCCCCTCCCTCTCCCCCTCCCCCTCCTCCTCCTTCTTCATCGTTTTTGTCAGTCTTGGGGCTTGAATTCAGGGCCTAGGCATTGTCCCTGAGTTTTTTTTGCCCAAGACTGGTAGTCTATCACTTGAGCCACAGCTCCACTCCTGGCTTATTTTTTGGTGGCTAATTGAAGATAGGAGTCTCACAGACTTTCACACCTGAGTGGCTTCAAATAGCAGTCCTCAGATCTCAGCCTCCTGAGGAGCTAGGATTACAGGCGTGAGCTCCTAGCCAGGTTCTCTCCTAGCTTTTTGTCACCCAGCTGCTGGTCCTAGGAAGAGGGCACTCAGCCCTGCTCCTACCCAGCCCAGCGTCAGCCCTCTTCCCCCATTGTCTCTAGCAAGGTGACTGAGCAGTGCAGTAACTTCAGAGAGGAAAACATGGACACGTCCAGATAGAGGCCTCCACCATGGCCACCACTGTTCGGACCACAGGCCGAGAAGCACTTGTATGCGCAGCGGGCAGGCGCCTTCCAGAGCCTCCCACGGGACAAAGAGACAGAGGGGACTTTTGCACAGGCAACGCTTTTCCTTAACATTAGTGAGATATATATATATATATATATATATTATATATATATATTATTTTTGTTGGTAGGCAGTGTGAAGTTTGTGTGTATGATTTCTGTACAAAAGCAGCCTCCCGAGCCCCACAGCTTCGCTGGCCATTCCCCACCCAGCCCCTCCTTTCACGGCTGCCATCCCCTTCCAGCCCCACTCCTCCTACCCCAGCCACACACAATGCCTCTGGGTGTCTGGTTCCGCCCAGTGAGCACAGCCCCTGGCCCGCCTCTGTCCTTCATGAGAAGAGTAGCCCTTCCCAGGCCTCGCCAGCACTGCGCCACCTGCCCACACCTGACGTCCTCATCTGGGCTCCTGGGGGCAGCTGATGGGATTTTGGGGAGTCAGATTAACCCTCGCTGAGTCTCCCAGAAGCCTCGGTGCTCCAGGCTATGGGCCACCTAAGGCGGAAGAGTGACTAGAGGACCGTGGTGGAGTGGCCTGCTGCTCTCTGGCCAGGCCTGCCTGTGGCCATGCTGCTATAGAGGCTGTCTCTCAGCCTCCCTCAGGCCCCAGGCTGGTGAAGGCCCAGCCCAGGTGTAGTCAGAAGTCAGGGGCAGATTATATTGCCCCTTTGCCAAACACACCCAGGACCTGTCCCCAGCTCTGGAAGCCAGCCCTCCCAGGACCTGGACCTGCTTCCTCTCGCCCTCTGCTGCCTACAGCACCCATGGTGCTCAGCCTCTCCCACCAGCACCACCGTGCCTGCCTCGCTGGCCTGGGTGCACCCCAGCCCCCAGCTCTGAAGGACCCCACAGCTCTGAAGTGGGAGCCCTTTGAGCCCTTGGTGGCGGCGGCAGAGGCAGCCACCTCCAGACTAGCACCTGGACGGTGCTCCCTGTCCCTTACCGTCCCCATGCACTGCAGACCCTGAAGGAAGCCCCTCCCCTGCTGAACTCCATATTGCCTCCCATGGGAAGCCATGGTAAGGACCCCCTGGCAGAGAAGTGGTGCCCTAATGGCTCTTGGGGGATTTCTCCTCCCATTTCCTTCCCTGGCCTGGTTTGGAGTTCTGCCACTCCAGCCTACAGAACAGGCCAGAGTAGCAGGACCCTGTGAGGCAAGGAGCCTTCCTCCAGAAACCTCTTCCTGGAGCTGGGCAGGACAGCCTGGCCCTGTGCTCTCCAGGGGCAGATGCTGCCCCCCCCCCACCCAGGCCCTCTGGCCCCTCCAGACCCCAGCAGAGCCCACATCGCTCACATCTCATCGCTTCACCGCCTGGGGCCCGGGGAAATGTCTGTACTTTGGGGTGTCACAGAAATACATTTTTGTGCAAAGTGCAGAAGAGCTGTGTGTCGTTTTTTGGGGAGGAGAGGGGTGGAGAAGGGAGGGTGGCTATTGGGGACAAGTGACAGACTAAGTTGGAATGTCACTTCTGTGTTCTTTTCACCTCTGCCCAGACACCAGCTGACCAACAGAGCCCCTGCCTAGGACACCCTAAATCTGATGGGGGAGGCAATGTGGGACACAGTGGAGTGAGTGCTCCACGGGCTGCTGGGAGTGTACAGGGTCAGGGAGGAGGTGGAGAAAGGAGGGTCACATGGTGGGGTCCAGCTCCAGCGTGAGCCAGGATGGTCTGAGATGACACTTGCATGGTGGCGCGGCTGACCTGTGCCCTCAGAGCCCCTCAGTGGGGGCTGCTGCCCATGGGTCCTGAAAAGGTATGTTTTGCTCACTCTGTGAAGGGCAGCACTGGGACTGAAGGTTGGATCACCAGGACCACATGGCTTTCCTGGGACATGGGCGTTCTCACCTCACTCCCATCGTTTCTCCCTGAGCAGAACCTGGACTGGGTGGGCCTTCCCGGGAGGTTCTTTGTGCTATGTTCAAGCAGCCATCAGACTCATATGGATGCATCAAGAAAGAAGGGACTGGAGGGTGGGGGAGAAGGGAAATATATCCCATACAACGCCTCCTCAGAGGTGGAATTCCTAGGGGCTGGGAGTTTGGCCTAGTGGTAGAGTGCTTGGCTAGCAGGCACGAAGAGCCAGGTTGGATTTCTCAGTACCACATACATAGTGGTGCCATGGCTCAAGTGGCAGAGCGCCAGCCTTCAGGACAGGGCCCAAGGACAGTGCTCAGGCCCTGAGTTGAAGCCCCAGGACTGGCACAAAAAAAAAAAGGGAGATGGAGCTCCTAGTCTACCAGCTGATACCCACCTCGGGCCGCCCACCCGGCATCTGGCCTTCTACCCTGTTGTCCACCTCCGCCCCTCCCGGCTCCTTCACTCTCTCTTTTCTGTACTTATTTTGAACTCAGGACCTCTAAATTACTAGACCGGAACTTGCACTGCTCTGTTTGCTTTATTATCTTCGAAAACAGGGTCTTAACGTCGGCGCCCAGCTCTTTTCTCACGCGCCCCTGCAGGGAGAACGGGCTGGGGTCGACGCGAGCGGATCCGCGGGGCGGGGCCGCAGGCCTGCGCTTCTCCCGTACGCACGCGCGGCCACCGCGCGCTGGCCCGTGCACCGCCGTCCTAGCTCTTCCGCCATCTGAAGGCAAACAGGGCAAGCTTTGGCAGGCCTGGCCCCTGTCGAAATGGGCGCCGTTTCCCCTTGGCAGCAACCAGGGAGCCCCGGCCATGGCAGCAGCGCCTTGGGGGGTGTGCGCATGCGCAGGGCCGTGGGTCCGGAGCCCGCGGAGGGCGGGGCAGGGCCGCGGGGCGGAGCTCCCCCTCCTTGCCTCAGAGTTACCTGACGGGGGTGGGGGGGGAAGGGTTACTGGCTGCGCGCGCGCCCGCCCCGCCCTCAGCTTCCTCAGGCACCTGTTGGCTTGAGGGCCCATTCGGCCGCAGATGCCAGCCAATAGGCTCCCTGCCTGTCCCACTCGGGCCCCACCCACCACCGGTATCAGCCAATCATCGGCGACCGCTCCCCCCCTTTTCCTGAGGGCCCGCCCCCTCTGACCGCTTCTTCCGGGTGGGGCCCCGGGTGGAGGCGATGGCGCCCTGGGCGCTCCTCAGCCCTGGGGTCCTGGTGAGGACCGGGCACACCGTGCTGACCTGGGGTATCACGCTGGTGCTCTTCCTGCACGACACGGGTGAGCCGGGCCCACCCGATCCCTCGTGAGTCCCCGCACATTGGGGGTCTCACCGCCCCTCCGTTTCCTCTCCGAAGATAGCTGGGCTTCTCTCCACCCGCAGGCTTCCGAGACCCCTGCCCGGCCCTCGGCCCCGGGCCGCCCGCTTTCCGCCCGGGCCTGCCTGTTTCCCGAATTAATCCCATCGCTTCCTGTCAGTACCCCGAGTCCTGGGTCTCCCACAGACACCGGCCTGGTGTCCACTCGGGGCCGGCGGGAGCCCCCCCCCGCCTCGCATTCCCACCCCGCTTCTTCCCCTGACCCTGGATCCACACCAGCGTTTCCAGGAACTGACTCTCGACACTCGAGGCAAGATCGGGAGGACTGGCTGGCACCGTGCCACACCCCCTGGCGCTCCAGGCCAGGCGGGACAGCACCTGTGGTGGGGAGGGGGCAGCGTCCCCCATGGGCTCCTCCTGGCAATCATTTCCCACCCATCTCCGCTGCCATGTCTCTACCCAGAGCAGCCACCATCCCAGCAGTCCAGCTCCACCTCCTCTACCGCCTGTGCCCTCCTGTGTAGAAAGCTGTTCAGGAAAGGACCCCAGCCACACACCTTCCTTCCTGGCTCCCTCTTACAACTCAGGGCACCAGACTTGGCCATTCTGCTGTCTGGTATCTTGATGCCACTTGACCCTCCCTCCTCTGAATCTTCAGTCACTTCCATTGGGCATAAACCTGCCAGGAAGCCCTTCTGCCCCTCTGCAGCATCGGAGCCTCCTGGCCCCAGCCACTAGGTCTCAGGTTGAAGACTGGGCCGGGCGCCTATAATCCATAATCCTAGCTATTCAGGAGGCTGAGATCTGAGGATCGTGGTTCAAAGCCAGTGCAGACACAAATATCCGTGAGACTCTTTATCTCCAATTAACCACCACAAAACCGGAAGTGGCTCTGTAGTTCAAGTTGAACTGAAGAGCCCAGGGCCAGCGCCCAGGCCCAGAGTTCAAGACAAGGCCGATCTCTACAAATCCAGAGGTCAGGTCTGGCCCCTCCCTCCCTAGCTTCCTGTGTTCCCTTCCTCCTCTCCTCCTAGCTGCCAAGCCTTATTGAGTCACTTTGCCACCCAGCCCTGCCCTCCTGGTTACTCCCAGCCCAGCCTCACTGCCCTTCTTTGGCCTCTCCAGAGCTGCGGCAGTGGGAGGAGCAAGGGGAGCTGCTCTTACCCCTCACCTTCCTGCTGCTGGTGCTGGGCTCCTTGCTGCTGTACCTGGCTGTGTCACTCATGGACCCTGGCTATGTGAACACTCAACCCCAGCCCCAGGTAACAAGGGACCTCTGGGGACTTGAACCCCTCCCCTGGGCACAGGGACCCAATTCTCCAGTAACAGATTCTTTTTTTTTTTTTTTGCCAGTCCTGCCTGGGCTTGAGCTCAGGGCCTGAGCACTGTCCTTGGACTTTCTCAAGGCTAGAGCTCTACCACTTGAGCCTCAGCACCACTTCTGGCTTTTTTTCTATGTATGTGGAACCGAGGAATTGAACCCGGGTCTTCGTGCATGCTAGGCAAGCACTCTACCACTAGGCCAAACTCCCGGCCCCCCCAGTAACAGATTCTATGCCATACTCTGTGCCATGGGCTTCGATGGGGTCAGCTCAGTGACTCCTCTGCTATCCTCCAGTGACAGGAAGCACCACACAAAGGCCACACTGCTTTGCTCAGGACAGGGCGGGTACAGTGACCTAGTCACATCTAACCCCTCCATACCCACAGCCAAGCTGGCCCCAAGGGAAGTGCCCGCTGCTGCCATGTGCTTTCCAAAGCGCCCCACTTATGCTCTCACTCTCATTTCCAGGAGGACTCCAAGGAGGAACAGACAGCCATGGTTCCTCAGGCCATCCCGCTTCGGCGCTGCAGATACTGCCTGGTGCTGGTGGGTGACAGAGGGACCCTCACTCCCCACCATGGGCTGGGTCAGGATAAAGCAGAGAACCCCCCCCCATGGCCTCACCCCTCCTTCAAGAAAGGCTTCTAGTAGCACATGACTATAATCTTCTCAGGAAGCCCAAACTGGTCCTCTACTACCTGGCCCTCGAGCCTGTCTGTCTCTTCAGGTGATCAAAAACACCCAGGAGTCCCATTTAGTTGTCCAGTCGTTAAACACAAGCTGAGGAGCTACATAGCTACCTCCTGGCCCACTGACCCCTCCTGATTCCTTTAAAATGCACCTCGGCCCAGTGGTGGGCACTGGTGTCTCCACTTGCAATCCTAGCTACAGGGGAGGCTGAGATCTGAGGATCAGGATTTGAGGCCAGCCCAGGCAGACAAGTCTGAGAGAACTGTAACTCCAATTAACCAGCCAAAAAGCCAAGCGGGGGCACGAGGCCTGCCAGGTGGAGGGCTCACGGGACTTCCCTCAACGCCCACAGCAGCCCCTGCGGGCCCGGCACTGCCGTGACTGCCGCCGCTGCGTGCGTCGCTATGACCACCATTGCCCTTGGATGGAGAACTGCGTGGGGGAGCGCAACCACCCACTCTTCGTGGCCTACCTGGCCCTGCAGCTGGTGGTGCTCCTGTGGGGCCTGTACCTGGCATGGTAGGTGTCACCGTGCATGGGCATGGAGGAGAGGGGGCAGCACGCACAGGCCTGGACAGCGCTGGTCCCACCCCGCCCTGCAGGTCCGGCCTCCGGTTCTTCCAGCCCTGGGGGCTGTGGCTGCGGTCGAGCGGGCTCCTGTTCGTCAGCTTCTTACTGCTGTCTCTCTTTTCACTGGTGGCCGGCCTGCTCCTGGCCTCGCACCTCTACCTCGTGGCCAGCAACACGACCACCTGGGAGTTCATCTCCTCCCACCGCATCGCCTACCTCCGCCAGCGACCCGGCAACCCTTTTGATCGCGGCCTGACCCGAAACCTGGCCCATTTCTTCTGCGGATGGCCCTCGGGCCCCTGGGAGACTCTCTGGCCTGAGGAGGAGGAGGAGGAAGGCAAAAGCCAGGTCGTCTAGGGTCATTCAAGGTAGGGTGAGCCTGGCTGGGCCTGAGCTCTCCACTCCTCCCAGGCCTCCGCGAAACATCTGGAAAGAACCCCCTTATCAAAGGGCGGCTCTGTTGTCCCGCGGAAGATGGAGAGAAATGGGACCTGGGGTAACTCGAGCACAAACGGATCCCAGACTGGATCCCAGCCCTCAGCTGGGCTCCTCTCAGTGCTAAACAGTTCTACAAATTTAATATTCCATAAAGCAAAGGGCAAGTATTAAAAAGACAAACCATCCACTCCTCGCTATGGCACCCTTTCTAGTCCAGGCCTTGCTGGAGGAGGAGGGGAGGGGTGATGGGAGGGGGGGGACATATTTTTGTCTGATAACACTGAGGAAAAGCACCGGAAGCAGTCTGTGGTCATCTCCATGCTGCCTCCACCTCCAGGCCAGGCAGGGGCCCAGCAGTCATCTCCATGCCTGCCCCCCAAGGTCAGCTGCACAGGCTGGTGAACAGCGGGGCCCTGGGCAGGACAGACAAATGTACAAGTATGTGCCAGGCTGCCAGGAGAGCCTCAGGGCTCCATGAATCGCTCTGACACGAAGTCAAAGTCCCGGAAGGCTGCCTGTTGGCGGGCAGTGAGGGGGCTGCGGGGGTCGGGTGGGGTCAAGGCCGGCGGCAGTCCGGTGAATTCGCCCTCAAAGTAGCGCAGGTCTGCAGGGCCACAGAGCGTAGGCACAAAGGGGGGCCGGACGGCGCGGGTCAACAGGGCCTGCCAGTCAGTGGTCTGAGGACAAGGAGAGAGGAGGCTGCCATGGCAGAACACGGGCCCCAGGCTGCACCGCCTGTGCAGTGGGTGATCCCAGCCACTCACCCTGAAGAATGGCTGAACCTTGATTTCCTCCGCATCCTGCTCCCCTGCCCCCAGGCGTTTCTCTGGACATTTCTGGAGAAGCTGGCAAAGGACAGGCACAAACTTAGAGTGCTCTACCCCTGGCTTTGAGAGGCCTTGGCAGGTACCTCAACTGAGCTGTGCTGCAGAGACCTAAAGGGGTGATGGCACATGAGCCACAGATGACGCGTGCAGGGACCCACCTTCTGAATGAGCTCGAGACCTTGCACGGAAAGAAAGTGGGGGTACGGGGCATCGGCATTGACAATACACTCAAACACCTCCTCCTCTGTGTCTCCTGGGAACGGGCACTGTAGAGACAGTGGCTCAGTAAGATGCATGTGCCATGTACCCTGTGCCGAGGCTGGGGCAGCCAACACACACACGTGTTCTCACCTCGCCCACCAGCATCTCATAGAGCAGCACGCCCAGCCCCCACCAGTCCACAGCCCGCGTGTAGGCTTCCTGGGTCAACACCTCCGGGGCCAGAAACTCTGGGGTGCCACAGAAGGTGCTTGTCCGGTCCCCAAAGCCAATCCCTGCAAAGCAACATCCATATTTACCAGTGCCTACTAGGTGCGACTCATTCACTTTACCTCTGGCTAGATCTAAGAATCCGTGTCGGAGCCCAGAGCATGGCCTAGTGGTACAAAGCTTGCCTAGTATGCACAAAGACCTGGGTTTGGCTCCTTGGTACCACATACATAGAAAAAGCCAGAAGTGGTGCTTTGGGTCAAGCGGGTAGAGCTCTAGCCTTTAGAAAGCCAAAGGACAGTGCTCAGGCCCTGAGTTCAAGCCCCATGACTGGCAAAAAAAGAAAAAGAAAAAAGAAAAAAAACTAAGCTGATCGTGGTAGCTCATGTCTGTAATCCTAGCTACTCAGTAGGCTGAGATCTGAGGACTGAGATTCAAAGCCAGCCCAGGCACTAAAGACCATGAGACTCTTATCTCCAATTAATCCCTAGAAAAGGGGAAGTAGTGCTGTGGCTCAAGGGGTAGGGTGGTAGCCTTGAGCTGAAGAGCTCAGGGACAGCACCCAGGCCGCGTTCAAGCCCCACAAAACAACAAAAAACAGTGCCAGAGAGCAGTATCATGCCAAGCCCTTCCCTGCACCCTAGAAGGGAGTGCAGTCAGGTCAGAGTCAGCCAAACTCATGCCAGAGTGACACAGAAGGCAGAACCAATGCCCTCTCCAGCCCTAATCAGACCCTTCCTCAAACCGGCTACTCATACCCCCAGTGTGAGGGCCAGACTGCGGGCCTGGGCATCACATGTGGGGGAACACTAAAGGATGGGGCCCCACCTTCTTTGCAGAGCCCAAAGTCTGCGATCTTCAGGAAGCCCTGGGCATCAAGCAGGAGATTATCCAACTTCAGGTCCCTGGGGGGAAGGGACAGATCAGGCGGGCTGAGGAGACCCAAGGAACAGCAGACTTGGGGGAACAGCCTGGGAGGAGAGTGGTATCCGGCCCTTGACCCACCCTGCATGGCCCCAGCACCTCTGGGGCAAAAGCTACCTGTAAATGATCTTCTGCTCGTGGAGGAACTGCAGCCCCAGGACCACACAGGCCAGGTAGAAGCTGGAGGGAGAAGGGGCACCCGGGCAGGGGGGGAGGAGGGGAGCTGGGTGAGAAGCTGGCTGGTAAGGCCACCATATAGCCCAGACAGTGCATACTGTTACTTGCTGCCTGCCCCTGCTGGGCTTTGCAGCTATGCCAGGGCCCAGGGCAAGTATTCTGCACACTTCACTCTTCCAGCACCCTCCCAGTCGTCTGCAGATCACTCTCAAACAAGTACAGGAGACCCTAGGTAAGGGGGGGCCAGAAGTGCCCAGTCAGGCCTCCCTAACCCCAGAGGCCGCCCTAGAGAGCAGACTGAATCCAGGTGCCGTCCCCACCCCAGTGCCTGGAAAACATTACTCATCCCTGCAGCAATCCTGTCAACTCTGGCCGCAGCTGCCAGTAAAGAGGCCCAGGATCCACCTGGCTCTGACAGCTGGGCGTCCGTTTCTAGCACCCAGGCTCTTCCAATGGCACCTGGCGGGGGCAAGGGACAGGGAAGCAGGAAGTTTGCTGCAGGAGGGGGGGTGGGGCTCACCGTGCCTGGGGCTCAGGAAAGACGTCCTCGTGGATATGCATCATGAGATCACCCCCGGGCACAAACTCAGTCACAAAGCAGGCATGGCTGGATGTCTGGAAGCAGGCAAGGAGGGAGAGCAGGAAGGGGTGCCCTGCATGCCCCACGGCCTCTAGGATCCTCTTCTCACAGTACAGACTACAAGGGAAAGGGCGAGTCTTAGAAGGGAGGAAAGCCAGGGGACTGCTGGCCCCAGACAGTGCCCGTGATCAGGAGGCTGAGGTCTGAGGACTGCAGTTCAGTGACAAAATCCACTGAGACTCATCTCCAATTCACCACCAGAAAACGGGAAGTGGCGCTGTGGCTCAAAGCGGTGGAGCGCTAGCCTTGAACAAAAAGAGCTCAGGGATGGCGCCCAGGCTGCATTCAATCACCATGACCACCCCCTCAAAAAAAAAAAGAAAGAAAAGCAACACTCTATTTCAGAAGGAAGCCGATCTGTAGCCCCAGCTAGTGAGGGAGATGTGCCAGGACCCCATTGGCTCAGGAGAAGTTAACATGAGACCCTTTCTGAAAAACAAACTTAAAGCAGGACTGAAGGCGTGGCTCAAGTGAGAAGACCTTACCTAGCAACTGCATGAGCCTGGGTTGAATTCCCAGTACCACAAAAAAGAAAGTAAAAAGTGGTGCTTTCATGTACAGAGCGCCGCAGAGCCGTGACTGCCACCATGGCAAGGAGAGGAGAGACCACAACAGCAGGTGACGAAAAGAGAAGCCAGGCCTGACTGGCACCTGAGCTGCCATCTGGAGCCCAGCTCAGCCTCTAGGTCAAGGCCCCTGTGTGTCCAGAGCAGAACCTCTGCTGGCTGCAGCCCTCACCTCTCTATCTCATCCCGGCTCAGCAGCTCCTGCTTCTTCAGGGCCTTGATAGCATAATACCTCCCCGTCCCCTTGAACTGGACCAGGAGGACCTGGGCGCCAGACAGAAGTGGAGTCAGGGTAGGCGGGGGAGCCTAACATCCCACACATTCCCAGGCTCCAGAGCCAACTAGTTCACATGGGGGGACTGCCCAGCTCTCTTCACAGAACCTTCCCGAAGTGTCCCCGGCCCAGCACAGCCAAACAGCGGAAGTCCTGTAGCCGAGGGGCTTTCCTGCAAGAGAAAAAGGAGATGAGGGCTGGGAGCGCAGCCTAGTGGTGGCGTGCTCACCCTAGCATGCACGATGCCCTGGGGTTGACTCCTCGGTACCACATACACAGAAAAAGCTGGAAGTGGCGCTGTGGCTCAAGTGGCAGAACACTAGCCTTCAGCAAAAGTGTCCAAGGACAGTGCCCAGGCCCTGAGTTCAAGCCCTAGGACTGGCAAAAAAAATAAAAATAAATAAAATAATAATAATAATAATAATAATAATAATAATAATAATAATAAAGCCGGGAGTTTGGCCTAGTGGTAGAGTGCTTGCTTAGCATACACGAAGACCTGGGTTCAATTCCTCGGTACCACATACACAGAAAAAAGCCAGAAGTGGTGCTGTGGCTCTAGTGATAGAGCACTAGTCTTGAGAAAGCCCACGGACAGAGCTCAGGCCCTGAATTCAAGCCCTAGGACTGGCAAAAAAATAAAATAAAAAATAATAATAGGTGCTGGTGGCTCATGCCTGGAATCCCAGCTACTCAGGTAGCTGAGATCTTGAGGACCACAGCTCGAAGTCAACTGGGGCAGGAAAGTTCAACAGATGCTTATCTCAATTAACCACCAAAAGCAGTGGCATGGCCCAAGTGGTAGAACACCATTCTACCTAAAGGAGAGTATGAGGCACCGAGTTTAGACCCAATGCTGGCGCACGCACGCGCGTGCACACACACACATGGGGAAAAAAAAAAAAAGCCATGAGGGAGCTGGTCTGGCATCTATCTGAACCGCCGACACTCGCTGGCGGGGCTGTCGGCGCTGTGGGCATGGCAGAGCCCTTCAGTGGACTCCCTGAAATCTCCCATACAGCTGGAACTCAATAATGGTCTCAGGCAGGACGGAAGCAGAGCAAGTCAGCCCGTGCCCACCCCAAGAGCGGGCTGGGAGCTGCGGAGTGACGTGCACACGCTGGTGTCTGACGTGACTTACCTGATGGGCATGGAGGCCGGAACAGGGGCCTGTCCTGCTCGAGGCTCCATGTGGGGGCGCTTGGTGCACTGTGAGGCAGAGGGGTTCAGGTGGGAAGGTTGCCTTTCCTCTTTCTTTGCCTCCTGGCCACCCCAGACCCACGAGTTCTGGGGCCAACTAGTGCCCCGCCTCACCGGGGTCTCCTGTGGGGCTGATTCCTGGGGCAGATAGAGGCGTGGGGGCTTGGGCGGAGGCATCACCCCTTCTCTCACGGGGCTCTTCTTGAGCAGGAAGTGACTGTGGGAGGAAGTAAACACATGCCCGCACCCAGGAGGAAGAAACACTGGCAGGATGGACAAACAGACAGCCATGCGCACTGAACAAAAAATGTGTAGTCAGGGCCGGGAGTGCAGCCTAGTGGTAGAGTGCTCGCCTAGCACGCATGAAGCCCTGGGTTCGATTCCTCAGTAGCACATACTGAGAAAAAGGCAGAAGCGCTATGGCGCAAGTGGCAGAGTGTTATCCTTGAGAAAAAAGTGTCCAAGGACAGTGCCCAGGCCCAAGCCCCAGGACTAGCGAAAAAAAGTATGCAGTCTAGGGGTAGGGACCCTTACCTGGGAGAAGCAAGAGGGGAGACCCCTCGGTGTGTAGTGGTGGTCTGAAGGCCTCCTTTGGGGGGACTGACGGTGCTTGGGGAGCTACAGGGGGGCAGCAGGCTCACAACCAGACGCCCCCAGGCTGCCATGCTGAGATTCATCTGCGAAGGCCTCAGGAAGTCCCGGCCTGGGCGAGAGGGGGCTCAGTCCCAGCACCCTGATTGTCCCAGCCCCGCTGCCTAGCACCCACCCTTCGTACCTCTGCGCTTGGAGAAAATGCGCTTCTGTCTCTGCAGCCCAGGCCGCTTCTCAATGACAGGGTCACAAAAGGTCACCTTCAAGGGCACAGGCAGAGTGGCGATGTCCCAGCTGCCACAGCACCGACCCCAGGGCACCAATACCTCCTGCCGCTCAATGACCGCACACAGCCACTTGTGCCATGGGGAATCTGAGGCCAAAGAAGGCTCACAAGTCTCGGGGCAGGGCTGCAGGCTTCATCACAGCCTCCTACACAGCACTGGAGACCCCATCTCTGGGCCTTCTTTCCACCCCTTGGGGGTGGGGCCCCAGTTTTGGGGGTAGCCAGCACCTGGGTGAAGACACGCCCCCGTGGCACCAGGCTGAGGGACAGCTGGTGACAGGCATTGTCCAGGAAGTCCTCCAGGCGCAAGAAGGCCACGCCACACAGCTGCCTCCAGTCCCGCCAGTGAACCCCGATCTCCAGCTCCCGGGCCTACAGAGGAAGGCCGTGCACAGGGTGGGGTCCAGCAGCTCCCCACACGGCCAGGTCTCCCCTGCAGCCCACCCTGAGCACACGAAGGCCGGCCTCACTCGTTCCAGGGGAACCACGAAGGCCTGGTCCCAGCACCGTGCAGCCACCGGCCCCCAGCCTGTCTGTCCTACCACACGATTGTCCACTTTCAACACAGCAAGCACCTCATCTGTGGGGCCAGAGCTGGGGTTCAGAGCCAGTCCAGAGTATGTGTGTGTGGGGGGGCTCCCTGCTGCCTCCCCCATGGCTCCTCCTTGCTTACTGCTTAGCTGGACACTGCCACCACCACGATGCTGCTTGGCCCTGGATCGGAGCCAGCCTTCAGAGGTGCTGGTGGCTGCGGCCGTGGCAGGAGAACGCCCGGGCACCGAGGTCAACAGCTGCTCACAGCCCACGAGCTGCACCTGCAATGTCCCTGGCAGAAGGCAAGGGGGACGGGGTCAGCCTCTACCCACGCACCCTGAGACCATTGCCACTCAGCCCTCTCCAGAGGGCACCTGACCCAGACCAGACCACAACACCCTCCACACACACCAGGTGATTCGCCCCTCCACACCCTCCCCACCACGCATGCCTGGTGTGCAGGACTCGAGCTGGGAGACCCAGCCAGTCAGTCACGGCCCACACACTGCCCAGTGCACAGGCCTTGGGAGCACCATGGCGCAGGGAAGAGCAAGGGGGGGTTGGAAGCCTGGCTTCTTCTCCTGCCTAGCCTGCTTCTTCCCTAGGCCCATCTCCATCTGAGCCTCGGTTGTGGCCACTGCTGGCCTCCACAGACCTCAATGAATACCAAATGTGTTTTGCCATCTGAGTGGGCTTTTTGGTTTATTTGCTTTTGTGCCAGTACAGAGGCTTGAACTCAGGGCCTCAGTCTCTCACTTGACTTTTACCCCCCAAGTCTGGCACTCTACCAATTGTGCCACAGCTTTAATTCCTGCCTTTTGGTCCTTATTGGAGACAAGAGTCCCATGGACTACTTTCCTCTCTGGACTGGCTTGAAACTGTGACCCTCAGATCTCAGCCTCCTGAGTAATTAGGATTACAGGCAAGTGGCTCATATTTAGAGTCATCAAATTTTGTCTCAAAGGACAGAGGAAGGAATGGGAACTTAGCAGCTGCAGAGTACATAAACGGGGCCCGGAGTACCATTTTGGAAGGCTGGGCCTAGAGAGAGACCTTGGAGATAGGACCCGTATCTTAGAAAGAGCTTTCTAGAGAAGTTCCTTCTGATTCCCCAACTTGTCTACCTGGCTAGAAGTACTCCAGAAAGTCCTTTAAGTCCAAGCTCCTACAGCACCTCTTCCAGGAAGCACTCCTGGATGTCCCAAGGCTGAGTGAGCCACCTCACCCCACACTTGCTCTTGCCCTTCTCAGCTCTTCTCAAATGGAATGGGGGCTATCTGGCCCTGCCCCCATCCCATTGCTCTCTGCAGCACATAGCAGCAGCCTCTAGCTTGGCCCATCATTGGTTAAAGTCAGCTACTGATTCAAGGAGATGTAAGAAAGTGTGGGACAGAATTTTCAAAAGCTGGCACGCCTGTACTCTTAGCTACTTGGGAGGCTAAGAGCGAGGGTCAAGGTTCAAAACTAAACTGGCAAGAAAGTCTATAAGATCATCTCCAATGACCACCAAAACGCCAGAAGCAGAGCTGTGGCTAAGTGGTAAGACGCTAGCCTTGAGGGGAAAAAGCTCAGGGACGGAGCTCAGGTCCTTAGTTTAAGTCCTAACAGGAAAGAGAGAAAGAAAGAAAGAAAGAAAGAAAGAAAGAAAGAAAGAAAGAAAGAAAGAAAGAAAGAAAGGAAGGAAGAAAGAAAGGAGGAAAGAAGGAAGGAAGGAGGAAAGAAGGAAGGAAGGAAGGAGGAAAGAAGGAAGGAAGGAGGGAAGGAAGGGAAGAAGGGCCAGGAGTGTGGCCTAGTGGTAGAGTGCTTGCCTAGCATGTGCGAAGCTCTGGGTTTGATTCGTCATTATCACATACATAGAAAAAGCTGGAGGTTTTGCTACGGCTCAAGTGGTCGAGTGCTAGTCTTGAGCTCAAAGCCAGTGCCCAGGTCCTACGTTAAAGCCCTAGGATGAAGAAAGAAAGAAAAAGAAAGAAAGAAAGAAGAGAGAAGGTGAGGAAGGAACGGAGGGAAGAAAGAAAAGAGGAAGGGAGGGAGGGGAGAAAAGGCAACTTTCTAACAGTCCCGGCTGCCCAGGCTGGGGCCGAGGGCCTCAGGCTGGGCGCTCACACTGGTCTGGCTGCCAGGCTCTGTGTTCAGTGCTGCCTGGCCCTGCATCAAGCCTCACACCTTGCACAGCAGCCCTGTGACGCGGAGCCATTTTCATCCCATTTGGGATGGGTATAAACTGAGATGGATAAAGTGAGGTTCAGAGAAGCCCAAGGTCACACAGCTAGTGGCGGATGGGGGGAGGGGGCGCCTGAGTCTCCTCAGAATCCCAGGTGCCCTCTAAAGTGGGAGGGCGGCCAGGCTACCTGTGAGGGCGGTGGGCTTCGCGGGCGGCCCCGCGGGCCTGGGGTGCCTGAGTGCAGCTGTCCTCAGCTCTTGGGCCACCACGCTTCGCAGGGGATGGACTGCAGGGAGGCCCTGCACCAGCTGCTCCAAGGCCAGCCGCAGGAGGTCCAGTTTCTGGGAAGATTCCTGGAGCTGGACCTGGGCCTACAGAGGGACACAAGCAGGGCCAGGCCGTGGAGGTGGGAGATGGCAGCGGCCCCCCCCACCCCCCGCAGTCAGGATGGCAGACCCCAGGGAAGCACAGCCAGGGGAGGGCCGGCCTGACCTCCGCCAGGGCCTTGCGGTCCTGCGGGCCCCTGCTCCCGGACAACTTCACCACGTTCTTGGCCCCTTCGGCCACGGCTGCCTCAACGCGCAACCGGTGCCGCAGCTCCTCTGCCAACAGCTCAGGGCCTGCAGGAAGGAGAGCCGCCCTCAGCCCTGGCCCCTGGCCCCGCCAGCCCAGCACGCCTGCTCCCCACGGTCTCCTCACCTGGCTCAGGGGCCACGCTGGCCTCCAGGGCGCTCACCTTCATCCGCAGCAGGGCCACCTTGAGCTGGCTGTCCCGCAGCATCTGCTGGGCAGCTGCCAGGAGCTTCCTCTCCTATAGGGATGGCACCGGGGTCCCAGCCCACCAGAGCTGGGCCAGGGCTCCCCTCTCTCCCTGTACACAAAGCTTCCCTTGCTGGGCTAAGCGTTCAGGGACAAGAGTCTCTTCCATCAGACTAACAGTTGAGTTCGGGCCTCCTCTATCAGACCCCGGCTGAGAGCTACGCTTTCCTATCGGACACATACAGTCTGAGCCTCCCGCAACGAGCCAGCAGCTCAAGCCTGGCTGCTCGTGCCACTGGGATTCCAGCTCACCAGTACTGGCTCCCACACCCACCTGGATTTTGGGCTGCCTTTGTAGCTCCCTTATGGGGTCAATGTCTGGATTATATTCCCGAAAAGGAATCTGAGAAGCCGGGTGCTGGGGGCTCATCCTAGCTACTCAGGAAGCTAGGATCTGAAGATCACAGTTCAAAGCCAGATCATATAGGAAAGTCCATGACACTTTTTTTTTTTTTTTTTTTTTTTGCCAGTCCTGGGCTTGAGCTCAGGGCCTGAGCACTGTCCTTGGACTTTCTCAAGGCTAGAGCTCTACCACTTGAGCCTCAGCACCATTTCTGGCTTTTTTCTATGTATGTGGTACCGAGGAATTGAACCCGGGTCTTGGTGCATGCTAGGCAAGCACTCTACCACTAGGCCAAACTCCTGGCCCCCCATGACACTTCTTATCTCCAATTCATTACCGAAAAGCTGGAAGCAGAAGTGTGGCTCAAGGGGTAGAGCATCAGCCTTGAGCGGAAAAAGCTAAAGGATAGTGTCCAGGCTCTGAGTTCAAGTCCCAGTACCAGAATGAAACTTCCCCAAACATCTTAGAGCCATCTCTCTCCCATCAGACTCTGGGGGCCTTACCTTGGGGGTGCCGCTGGCACAGGTATGGATCATGTTCTCTGCCCCCTGCTTCACCTTCAGCTCTACCTGCAGCTGCCTCTGCAGAAGCTCCAGGTGCCGAGCCCGTGCCTGCTCCGTCCCTGGCCGGGATTCCGAGGCTGCAGGCTCTGGGGCAGAGTACATCAGGCCAGTAAACCCCACATCAGAGCAGAAGCCCCCCCATCGCCAAGCCCTCCCTGCCACAGCCCCCTGCTGTCCCCAGGGGTCTGCTGAGACCTCGCCCTCCCTCACCGGCTGGGCCAGGCAGCTGGACCCGGGCATGCAGCTCCTGCAGCTCGCTGTGCAGCTGCTCTAGCCGGCGGTTAGAGGAGCGCAGCAGCTGCTGGACGCGGCCCAGATGGCGGCGGTCCGTGGCCACACGCCGAAGGTTCTCCATGCCCTCCTTGATTTTCAACTCCTTTTGGATGGCGCGGCGGATCACCTCTTTCTCATCCTGAAGGGGACGCTGGGCAGGTCCAGGCTGAAGAAGGGCAGAGGAGTCAGGGCCCCCAGTCCTCCACACCAAGGGGGAGTGGAGCGCCAGGGTGTCATGCACAGGCCTGGAAGCGTCTCTTCCCAGAACCTAGATGCTTGCTCAAGTATCCAGCTCCAGCCCTCATGTGTGCACGTGTGTAATACAAGAACTTGAAGTCAGCACTGCAAGCTGGCTCTGGCCACTCATAGCTGTAATACTGCTACTCTGAGATCTAAAGATCATGGTTCAAAGCTAGCCCAGGTGGAGTAGTCCATGAGACTCTTATCTCCAATTAACCACCAGAGAACTGGAAGTGGCGCTGTGGCTCAAAGTAGTAGAGAGCCAGCCTTAAACGAAAGAGCTCAGAGACAGCACCCATGCCCTGAGTTCAAGACCCACAGCCAAAAAAAGAGAAAGAGCTGGGCGTAGTGGCTCACACCTGTAATCCTAGCTACTCAGGAGGCTGAGATCTGAGGATCATGGTTCAAAGCCAGCCTAGGCACTAACTTCCATGAGATTCTTATCTCCAATTAACCACCAGAAAACAGGAAGTGGTGCAGTGGCTCAAGGGGTAGGGCAGTAGCCTTCAGTTGAAGAGCTCAGAGACAGTGCCCAAGCCCCGAGTTAAGTTTCCAGGACTGATGAAGAAGAAGAAGAAGGAGGAGGAGGAGGAGGAGGAGGAGGAGGAGGAGGAGAAGGAGGAGGAGGAGGAGAACAACAACAAGGAGGAGGAGGAGGAGAGGAGGAAGGAGAGGAGGAAGAAGAGGATGAGGAGAAGGAAGGAAATCAGAGACTCACATGCTAACCTGGCTTCAAGGCTGCACTCTACTGCTTGTCCTATACCAGCTTTTCAGTGGTTAATAGAAAATGAGTCTATCAAATTTGTCTGTCTGGGCTTGCATTAAACCATGGTCATCAAATCTCAGCCTCCTGAGTGGCTAGGATTACATGTGGCAGGATGGTGCTTTAAAGCTAACATGGACAGGAAAGTCTATAAAGCTTTATCTCCAATTGACCATCAAAGAAAGCTGGGCTGGTGGTATGGCTGAATGAAAAAGCCAAGTAAGGGCAGGGAATATGGCCTAGTGGTAGAGTGCCTAGCCTAGCATGCATGAAGCCCTGGGTTTGATTCCTTAGTACTATGTACACAGAATAAGCCATAAGTGGTACTGTGGCTCAAGGGGTAGAGTTCTAGCCTTGAGAAAGCTCCAGGGAATTGTCAAGCCCTGAGCTCAAGCCCCAAGACTGGGTGGGGGGGGGGAGGGAAGGCTAAGTAAATGTGGCTTAATGGTAGAGAGCTTGGCTAGCATGCATGGACTTGGAATGGCAGTGGGGTGGCTCAAGTGGTAGAGCTTTGGTAAAAAAAAAAAAAAGGTCTGGGAGGGCCGGGAGTTTGGCCTAGTGGTAGAGTGCTTGCCTAGCATGCACGAAGACCTGGGCTCCATTCCTCAGTACTATATACATAGAAAAAGGCGTAAGTGGGGAAGCCCAAGGACAGTGTCTCAGACCCTGGGTTCAAGCCCTAGTACTGGGAAAAAAAAAAAAAAAGACTGGCAGAAAACTGAATAATTAAATGGAAGGAATTCACCCCAGATGCCATGCAGAAAGCATTTTTTGGACTAAGAGGCCACCTCAATGTCCCGGGCAGCAAAGTTGCGCCCAAGGATCTCGGGCGGGGAGTCTGGGGCGCCGCTCCCAGCTCAGCTCTGGGAAAAGGTGGAGAGAAAGCTCCCTCACTGTCCTCCGGGTCGGGGCCGGGGGGACAGGACGGAGAAAGACGGGGAGGCCCTCTAGAGGCTGGGGGAGAGCGGACCCCAGGCCCGGGCCACCCACTACACCTCTCCCCCTCCCCCGCCCGGACAGCGGCCCCGGCCCCCTACCTCGCCGGGATCCATCTCCCGAGCCTCGGGAGGCAGACGTCCTCCCCCGGCCGGCCCGGCTCGCAGAGGGCCAGGGCGGGGCTCCGGAAATCCTCCCGAGCCACAGGTCCGAGCAAACAAAGGTCGGGCGGACCGGGGCCCCAGCCCCCGGGGTCCTGAGTCACTCCGGCGGGGCGCAGGCAGGGCGGAGGCTCAGGAAAGCGGAAAAGGTGCCCCGGTTCCCGCGGGCCCGGCCCGGGACGACGTGGGGAGGAAGGGGGGGCGGGAACCCGAGGTGGCGAGCGCCCTCCCCGCGGGGAGCTCAGCTCCATCCCTCCGGAGACGCGGGACGCGCGCGCGGCCCCTGTCCGCGGCCCCGCTCCTCCGTGCGCCTCCCGCCCGCACCGGCCCCTGCAGAGCCCCCCGCGGTGCCCCGCACTTCTCGCCATTCAAGCCCGTCGGTCACCGGACTCGGGGGCGCCCTGCAGGCGCACACGGAGCTGCCGGTGGGTTGAGCCCTGGGGCCAAGGACGCCCTGACCCGGCTCCGGTCCCGGGCGTGGGGACCGCTGTCAGCCCACGCCACGCGCGCCGCTCACCTGCCGCGGCGCCCCCACCTCCATGGCGCCGCTCCCGCCGGCCCCGCCTCCCGGAAGCCCCGGCCGCCCGCCCGCCCGCCCGGACTTTCACACTTGAAACTTCCCGGGCTGCGAGCCGCGAGCGGAGCCCCGAGACCCGCGGGCCGCCGGGCCGGGGGACCAGCGCCGCCGCGCGGCCGCGCGCGGCACTGCAGCGGGACTCCCTCCGCGGCGGGGCCCGACCGGCTCGCCGAGGGCCCGCGCCCGCCGCGGCCGCCCCCACGCCGCGTGCCCCCGTCTGCCTACGAGTGGCAAGGCCGGAGGGTTGGTCGGCTGGGCAATCGGGATCCACGGCGCGCTGGGCCTCCTCTGAGCCCCTCCCCGCCCGCTGGAAGTCGTTGGTGTAAAATGGGCTCCTGCGCAGCCTGCGGTGCCCTGGACCCTCCTAGATCTGTTGGTTAAAAAGCAAGCAAACGCTGGGCGTCCGTGACCCTAGTTGCTCAGGAAGCTGAGATCAGATCTGAGGATGGAGGTTCGAAGCCAGCCTAGGCATGAAACCAGAACAGCAGCCTGCCTCCTTTGAGCCTATTTTCTCATAGCTGCTGGGGTGCCAAGCAAAGGCTACCACATCCAGCTCCCCTCTTCCCGTGCATCCAGCCAGTCCTGTGAACTCTTCTGCCAGGATTGGGCTGGAATCATGATCCTCCAGTCTCTGGACTTTAGGATTATGGCTGGGAGCTATTGACCACCAGCTGAAATCCGTTTTTTTTTGGAACGCAGGATCTGGGGACTATCCTTGAGCTTTCTTCCTCATGGACAAACTTAAAAGACAACTCCACTTTCAGCTTATTGGTGTTTAATTGGAGGTAAGAATCTCATGTATTTTCCTGTTAGCTTCAAATCACCATCCTCAGATCTCAGCCACCTGAGTAGCAAGATGACAAGTGAGCCAATGCACCACTAGATTCCCCACGCCCCCTTGAGGTTTGCCACTACCCATAGCCTCGAAGGAAGGGAAAGGAGATCCAGAGGTAGAATTCATCTCATTTGGTCAGATTGGGAAAAGCTGCACAGACAGGCTGACCATGTGATGCACCCGTGTGGAATGAGACTGGGCGACTGTCAGAAAAAAAGCGCACGTTCACACCCTGGCTCTCCAGCTAAGTAGCCTATAAGACTATATGAGCAGTGACCTGAAACGTCCTACAGGCAAAGGACACTTTCTGGCTACACAACTTTTCCCCCCCAGTCTTGGGGCTTGAACTTGGGGCACTGTCTAGTGAGCCATAGTGCACTTCCTGCTTTTTCCGTGTATGTGGTTCGGAGGAATCGAAGCTGGTCTTTGTGCACGCTAGGAGTGCACTTTACCACTAGGCTACACTCCTGGCCCCTGGCTACACAACTTTTAACCTCAGAGTCTCTGGCTAGAATGAATACACCATGTCACTTAACCTAATTGACATACACCCCTTCCACTAGCAAAAACCTTGCTTAGTATCCTTGCTCTAACCAGCTGACTGCAATCCTGATAAGCTTGTGGCTCTTCATGAACACAGTCCCAGACTGCTGGGTGGAGTATAGATTTGAAAATGAGTAACTGCCTGGGCATGGTGGCTCAAACCTGTAATTGCAGCTTCTGGGGAAGTGGAGATGGGGGACTGAGGTCTGAAGCCAGGCCTGGCAGTTTCAAAGACTATCTCAACCAATGAATGCCCAGCTACAGGGGCAGTATGGCAGGCTGGGTGTTAGTGTGCAGCTGCTATTGCCAGCAATGTGGGGATACACAAAAGGGTCACAGTGAGTTTGCATAAACATCACCAAGTAGGGCTGGGAGTTTGGCCTAGTGGCAGAGTGCTTGCCTAGCATGCACGAAGACCTGGGTTCAATTCCTTGGTACCAAATACATAGAAAAAGCTGGAAGTGGTGCTGAGGCTCAAGTGGTAGAGCTCCAGCCTTGAGAAAGTCCAAGGACAGTGCTCAGGCCTTGAGCTCAAGCCCAGGACTAACAAAAAAAAAAAAAAAAAAGGAAAAAAATCAAGTGCTGGATCATACCTAATCCTACCCACAAGGCTGAGATCCAAGGATCACAGTGTAAAGCCAACCCAGGCAGAGGCCTGATTTCCAATAACCTACCAAAAGTCAAAAGTGGAGCTCTGGCTCCAGTGGCCAGTGATAACCTTAAGCAAAGCCCCTCAGTCCCAAGAACAGAAAAAAAGCAGGGGGAGGTGAGAGGGATAAGAGCTGGTAGTTGGTCATGGACAGCTGTAATCCTAGGGACTCTGATCTGAACCAACCATGACCATCTCCCCCATTAACCACTAGAAGAGCTGGGCTTGCAGGCCAGTAAAACATCACTATGCTGTTTTCCTTCTTGCTAAACAGTAATTGCTCTACCACTTGGCCCACACTTCCTCTTGTTTTTTCAGTCTGTCCCACTTGTTTCCCATCAGAATCCTGAAAGTGCAGGTGTATATGATAACCAGCTGGTTAGTTGATATGGGGTCTGGACCTCATTCACTTGTACCCAGGTTGGGTTTCAACAGCGCTTCTCCAGCCTATTTGGGGATTACAGCCATGTGGTTTTACTTGCTTGGCTCCAATGGCTAAAGGTCTATAATCCCAGCAAAAGGGGGAGGGAGAGTAGCTTGTTATGGAAGGTACCAATCTTTAGATCATGACCTGAAATAATTTCCCAGGTTTTGAAAACTAAAGTAGAAGATAATCCAGCTGTAAAATAACCACCACCTTAAAAAAGAAAAGCAATGTACCCTTAAGTAAGCTGGATCTTTTGTTTGCACCTCTCAAAACTGCCCAGGTTCTATCCCTCCCACAACAGGCAGAAAACTCTAGCTAGATCCTGAACAAATGATTGTTTCTGTATTCTCAGAAACTTACAAGGAAACAGGCAACTACAATACCACCCAGGAACAAACCATTTCCTTAGAGTACCTCCAAATCTGAGATTGAAACTGAATATTTGAGCAGGGGATCATGAATTATGGCCCCAGTTACTCACCTCCAAAAATGTCCTATCACGTTAGCACTGAAGTGTCTCTGTGTGTGTGTGTCTCTCTCTCACACACACACACATACACACACACACAAAAGCTGTGGCAAATTGTCACTACCACACAACTGAAGTGTGTGCCAGACAATTGCCTATGAAAGAATGTGTTTTCAAGTGTTCAAAATAAAAACTTCCTTAAACAAGCCTATAGCCTCGCTACTCAGGAGCCTGGGCTTCGAGGACGGCTTGAATCTGGGAGTTCAAGCTCACAATGAGAACCAAATCATTTCAAAAAGAAAACTTGCACACCGACACAATGCAGCGTCTACCTAGAACACCTGCACTATCCACCACCGTGACCGTGAGGTTCCCTCACCATTCACTTATCACTCAAGTTCAAACCAAGTTAACATTTCTGTGCAAAACAAGGAGAATAACCCCAGTCCAAAAAAAAAATCTTTATGTTCCTTTATTGGAGCATGATTCCTGACCGGCATACAGTGATGTATTTACTAAACAGAGACCTCTGCAGAAATTACATACTAATCCATCTAGACAGGTTTTGGTTACACTTTTGCCTATTGATGGAATAGTTCCATTTATATAAAGTTTTATACATCACAAAGCTTCCAACCTGACCAGGCTGTCCATTAATTCACCTCTGAAAAAGTGTCATTTAATTATTTCAGCTATATTTTACAGCATTAAAAGGTTTCTGCACCTGGCAGCTTCTCTGTGGGATGGCATTGGGCAGTTATTTCTCCCACCCAGATCCAGTCACTCCAGAGCCATAAGTTCCACACCCTGGATGGAAGAAACAAGGAAGTCGTCCTACCCACCCACATGGGCTTCTTACCCGGAACCATTCTTCTGCGCTGCATTTAATTGTGCCAACCAAGACACACAGCCAAGGAGAGGTGGCGTGAGGAGAGGCCTCAGAGCGAGAGATCCACGTGACGGTGGTGGTGGCAGGTGATGTCTCAACCACACACAGAAAGCCCCATTTTTAAAAAATGCCAGTGAGATAAAAAACCAAGGGTACAACTTGGAACTCTCCATCTTGAGGTTCTAGTAACCCAAACGACATGATTAACCAGAGGCAGCAATGTTTCGTGGTTAGGGAGACATTAAGACATTGATTTAAATCCCCTTAAACTCTATCCACATAGCCCTGAGGTCATCCTGCAAAGTGCGTATCAAAAAATACGAAGTTAGGGGGACAGTTTGACACGGACGTTATTATACAAGTCAAACTTGGAAGGTCAGACCAAGTATGTCCATTCTGAGAGAAAAGCATCAAACCCTTCGTGTACACATTTAGTTTTATTGTAACAAAGCAACTTGTACACTTTTAACGTTTAAAACTGAGCATCATCTTTCCTTTCCAGTGAAAACAAAAGAAAATTTAAAAATAAATGAACAAAATTACAATAGAGAAAGTCAATTCCGAATCAGATCCTACAGGGTCTGCTGATCTCCCGTAGTGGCAGGGCTCAAGTCATCATTAGAATTTTATTTTAAAAGTGTCATCTGAAACTGCAAGGATGTCCGTTAACATCACAATTACACATGCCAAAGGAGAAGCCATGTTGTCAAAATGCCCACATAACCCACCCAAACATCTCAAACCCACCCTTTGCTGACCTTCTATAACCCCATTTTTTTTAAGTTTTTTTTCTTTTTTTTTAAACAAGAGAAAGTAGACAGATACATGTTGGTAATGCTAACTGTCCGTATTCACATAGACACAGTGTAATCTCTGAGCCCAATATACAGAGAAAGAAGGGAAAAAAGCTAGAATCTATGCACTACTACACAGGGCCTGGTGCCTCTGGCAGAGCAAAGGAACCGGAGGCTTTTCGTTTCCCACAGAGCAGGTGGTGGTGGTGTTGATTCCATAGTTTTTGTTGAGACAGAAAGGGATAAAAATGAATTTAGAACACAGGTGTGTGAATTCTTTTCCCATTGTATTCTGAGCAAGGTATTGCTTCCCACCCCCCAATAAATTGAGAACCATGGTGTTAAGAAAAGAGACCTCAAGAACAGGGGAACTGAGCACAGAGGGGGAGAAGACTGCAACTTGCTCCCAGGGACTGGAGAAAATTTAAAAAAAAAAGAAAGAAAAAAAAAAAAGAAAAAAAAAAAAAGGTTGGAATCCATCAGTGTTTTTTTTATTAGTCATCTTCTCCTTCATCCTCCTGAAATAAAAAGTAAGCAGTTAATCAAGGCTAATTAATTAAGCACATTGAACCCATAGAACCTAAGCATAGTAATGTTATGGTGTGGTCCAGCTTCCTAAACGATTATTCTACACCAAAGCAACAGACCCAGAAATGCTATTTCAGATAAACTAGCACTATGAAGTCACTGAGCACATTTCATACCAGACAATCAAAAATAACCTGTTTGACTGAGGGCCAAAGCTTAGATTAAGTAGAACAGGAGGACCTGCTTTAGCTAACTCAAGAGGCTGAGATCTAAGAACTGCAATTTATAAGCCAGGTGCAGGGGTTCATGCCTGTAATCCAGCAACTCTGGAAGCTGAGATCTGAGGATCCAGGTTCAAAGCCAGCCTGGGCATTAAAGAAGGTGAGTCTTATCTCCAATTAACCACTACACAATGGGAAGTGGGACATTGGCTAAAGGAGTAGGACAGTAGCCTTGAGCTAGCTAAAGAGCTCAGGGACAGTACCCCGGGCCTAGAATTCAAGTCCCACAACTGAAAAAAAAAAAAAAAAAAAAAAGTACTGGGGAGAGGACCCCAGGACTTTGGCCTAGTGGTAGAGCGTTTGCCTAGCATGCATGAAGACCAGGTTCCAATTCCGAGGTACCACATAAAAAAAGCTGGAAGTGGGGGGCCGGGAGTTTGGCCTAGTGGTAAGAGTGCTTGCCTAGCATGCATGAAGACCCGGGTTCAATTCCTCAGTACCACATACATAGAAAAAAGCCAGAAGTGGTGCTGAGGCTCAAGTGGTAGAGCTCTAGCCTTGAGAAAGTCCAAGGACAGTGCTCAGGCCCTGAGCTCAAATCGTAGAATTCTAGTCTCAAGAAAGCCCAATGGTAAGTGCTCAGGTGCAAGTTCAAGCCCCAGAACTGCCCCCCCCCCAAAAGTATTAGGGGCATGCATGGCTCCATCGCCAGGCCAACTCAAAGTCAGAAGAGGTTCTAAGCCCACAACTGGAAAGGATGAGGAAAGAGATCAAGTCCAGGAGTTTGTCCAAAGCACAATATGGTTTGGGATTTAGGATATATTATTGAACTTGATCAGGTGTAAAACTTGTTTATTTGCCAGTTGAGGCTGTGAACTACTTTTGCTCATTCAAGCCACAGCATCACCTCTGTCCCCTTCTGTTAATGTAATACTGAAGCACAAACCCAGGGCTTCATGCTTGGCAAGCACTCTTATCACTAAGCCACATTCTCAGCTCAGTTTTTTGACTTTTTTAAAGCACTAGTTAGGTGAAAAGATAAACTGGCAGACATGAAATGGGCCAAGTACACCACATGCCAGTAATCCTAACACTTGGGAGGCTTGAAGCAGGAAGATCATGAGCTCAAA
This sequence comes from Megascapheus bottae, assembly GCF_031878675.1. NCBI lineage: Eukaryota > Metazoa > Chordata > Mammalia > Rodentia > Geomyidae > Megascapheus > Megascapheus bottae. Next base: position 85,651,061 of record NC_143511.1, on the reverse strand, counting down.
GCCAAGCCCGCACAAAGTTAGTGATAGCCAAAGGACAGCTGGTGGCTCGTACCCATAATCCCAACTACTCAGGAGGCAGAGATCTGAGAACTGTGGTTCAATGCCAGCCTCATCAGAAAAGTTCATGAGTCTCATCTCCATTAAGCCACTGAAAAAGCCTGGAGCTGTGAGCAACAGGTCACAGACAGCGTCCTGGACTGGGGTGGTGGCGCACAATGAGCTGGACCGGAATAGTGGTGGTCAACTGCCTTTTTCCCTCCCCAAATCAGAAAGCCTACAGAAAAATAACTATACCTTGAGTTTCTCAAATATTCCCTGATGTAGAACAACACAACAGCCTCTACACATACCCAACCAGTGCTGTCTGTCCTAATGCATTGGGTGTGAGACCCCAAAGTACTGCGGTGAGATATTTTTTTTTAACTAGCATCTTTTGGTATGTAGCCCATTTTGTTTACCTCGCCTTCTTCCCCTTCGTCGTCATCTTCATCCTCTTCCCCTTCATCCTCATCCCCTTCTTCATCAATATCTTCTAATCCTTCCTCCTCTTCATCGTCATCGTCATCCTCTTCTCCTTCTCCTTCCTCATCATCCATGTCAGGAACCTTTAAAAGAGGAAGGTCCCTCAAGCCCTGACTCTCACACAGTGCGGCTGACAACACCGTGGGAAGAGAGGCAGGCCAAGGCTCACCAGGTAGTACTGCAATGGGTTTGGCCAGATGTCGTCTTTGATGACCTCTCCCAACTCGTCTGCACCAGCATCCGAGTGGTCAGCGAACCAAGTAAAGAAGCTCTCTGGCTCCTCATGCTGCCGCTTCCTGCTGGCTTTATTCTGCGTTTGACTGGAGCGCTTTGTCAAATCCTAAATAAAAACCGGGAACTCTTATCAGCTCTTTGGGAGCCCTAAGTTTCCTACAATTTAGAGGAGAAAAGATCCTCCAGTGCACTATATTGATTACAAGGACCAAATAAGATGCAGAGTGGAGCCAAGTCCTCACAAAGGTTTACAAGGAGTTAAGTGAGACTTCATAAACTCAGTTCTACTTGAGCAACTAACAGTATTAACACAGTTTGGACATGGTGGCACACCTGAAACCCCAGGATTGTGCCTGTGTATCATGAGTTCAAGGCCGAGTAAAAACCCAATCCAAGAACTTTGCACAAAAACTGTTAACAAAAAGTTTAAGAGATTGGTATGGTGGCAAACTTCTGTAATACTGCCAGGGAGATGGAGGTAAGGTAAAAGGATGGTTGTCTGAGAATTCCCCACTACCCCAGGCCAAGTAAGTGTTGACACCCTATCTGAAAAACAAGACTTAAAATGAGATGCAACTGATAAAACAATTACTACTAATCCATAAAGCCTGAGGAGCTGAGGGACAGTGCTCAGGCCCAGAGTCCAAATGTACAAAGTTTAAATTGGAGATAAGAGTCTCCTGGTCTTTAGTGCCCAGGCTGGCTTTGAACCTGGATCCTCAGACCTCAGCCTCCAGAGTAGCTAGGATTACAGGCATGAGCCAATGCCGGATCTAACAATTCCTTAAAAGGACATACCTTTCCAGATTTCCATTTGATTTCAGTAGACTTTGACGATGGATCGCCACTCTCATTCAGATGAAATTCTTTGGAGAGAACTTTATTTTCAAAGTAAGGATTTTCATCAAAATACTGTAAAAGAGTGAAGAATTTGAATCAATGTAATAACTCTTCTAATCACATCTCCAATTAATCTCCACACTAGTAAACAAAACTATGAATACTTACAAAATCTATTCTGTAACCTGATTTTATATCTTCAAATTCTGTCACTTCCACTCTGGTCAGGTAATGCAGCGCCTCTTCATCCTCCTCCCCCAGCAGCGCAGACACTGCACAGGAAACTGCACATCAGGCAAACCTCCACCACCTCAGTGACCCGTTAGCCCGTCATAGACTTTTCCAAATGAGTGAGCACCTTAGATCTCCCTGCTCATAAGTAACACAACCAAGCCAAAACTTGTGTTGGCTGTAACGCTTTCGTCAAGTAGCCGAACTTAGCTAAGACTTCAAGGAGAGCTTTGCTCTCTGCCTGCACCCAGCATATATTGGATTAAGTTCTTATGAAGGTTGTTCAACTCAACCCACCTATAATAATGCTCTGCCCCACAACATACCTTGTGGATGGTTGACAAATGTTGTTACCCAAAAATTTGGGATTTTGGCGATCAATTCTGACCTCTTCTGAAAAAATGGTTGGCGAAGTTTATTATATTTCTGTTCTACTTTCAAAATCTCCTCACTGGCTTGTTCATTAAGTCTAAAGCAAATGAAAACACATGTAGACAATAGTGGTTACCTGCCAGATGTCAGTGGCCCAGAATTGTAGAATGGTTTTACTTGCCCTAGGACTGCACAAAAACTAACCACGTTAACTAGGTATTGTATAGACAGTAATTAAAATATGGCAGAACTTTCATTTACCAGTAAGCAATGAAAAAGGGGGATAATTCACCCCGCCCTAGTCCTGGGGCTGGACACTGTCCCTGAGCTTCTATCTTGCTCAAGGCTAGTACTCAACCACTTGAGCCACAGTGCCACTATTGGCTTTTTCAAGCTTATCTGGTATTGAGGAATCAAACCCAGTGCTTCATGCATGCTAGGCAAGCACTCTACCACTAAGTTACATTCCCAGCCCCCAATGGGACAATTCTTATGAATACCTTAGTAACACTGTATGCTACAAGTAATCTTATTACCAGGCACAACTCAACTCAGGGATCAATCACTGTAACACAGGACATTAAAAGTACCAAGCCTGTAGCATGGTGGCTCATGGTTATATTAGCTACTTTGGAAGGTGAGATCTGAATCAGCACTTGAAGCAAGCACCAGAAAGTATATAACACTCTTATCTCCAATTAACCAGTAATAAGCTGGAAGTGGAACTGTGGCCCAAGTGGCAGAACAATGAACTCGAGTAAAAATGTCCCAAAAGTGTCCGGGCCCTGAGTTCAAGACTTGGGGCAGGCACAAAAAACAAACAAGGGGGAAAAAAAAACCCTCATTTCTGGGCAAAGCTCCAATTTCAAGAAGAAATTCTAAATAAACGTGATCAACTAACAAAGTTAAAGCCACTAATTCTGATGCCCCAATGAATGTTGCTGGGTTTTGTTCTCTTGTCCTGGGAGCCTAAACCTAGAGTTTAGTTCATTCCAGGTAAGCAATCCACTACTGTACTACAAACATCCCCAACTCAGAAGGCACGCTCAACTGTCTCACCTTGTGAGAGCTGAAAAGTAAGAACACAAGTAGGGGGCAAGGGCAGCCTGTATTATTATGGGGAGACACTACCTCCAAAATAAAAACCGGGGGTAAGGAGTGTGGCCTAGAGGTAGTGCTTGCCTCGCATGCAAACACGTAGGTTCGATTCCTTAGTAACACATACATAGAAAAGATGGAAGTGGTGCTGTGGCTCAAATAGTGCAGCCTTGAGGAAAGCAGGACTGTGTTCAGGCCCTAATCTGAGTTCAAGCCCAGGACTGGCAAAAAATGAATAAAAACATACAGCATCCATTGAAGGAGAAAGCCCTTTCATCAAAACCTGGTTGTAACCGTACAAATTATTTCGCAGTAAAAATAACATTGGATATACATAATACTTTCAGATATGACAGCTCTGTATGTATTTACGTACATTCATATAAACTCTCTTTGGTGAACAGATTTGACAGTTTCATTGATCATGGAATCGTTAAATGGATTTCAGAAAACTTCTCTAAGAGTATCTTTACCTGTCTATTTCATTTTGTACTTCATCAATATGTTCAATTGCTTCTTGCTGTTCTTTTTCTGCAAAAAAAAAGGGGGGGAAGGGGAGTATAAAACTCAATGCTAATCATAACTAGTGTTTTGAAGCATGGCTATGTGAACAGTACTCTAAAGCCGTTAGAGGAAAAAGTGCCTACTACAGGCACGCACGCCCTCCACGTGTTCAGGCACGCAGCTGACAAATTACTTTTTCATTCAGGGACCATTCCCACAATTTCCAGTTATCCGCTAGCTGCTCGGGGAATGTCTCGCAAAATGTTACGGCTTCAGCTGCGGCAGGTGAGAAACCTCATGAAAACCTTTCCGTTTATTTATGCTCCTTATCACACGCCCTTGCCCTGAGACGACCGGAACCACGCACATCACCACACCGCCGCCTCTCCGGTCGGTAATTCCCGTTCACAACAAGTTTGGGAGCTGCTCGGTGCCCGGGGGCAGTGAAGGGGCCCCGGCAGCCCGCACAACGTCAACAGCGCGCAACTTTTGCCTTCTCAGGCCCGGGCTCCAGTCCGACCGTTCTCAGCCCGGCCCGCGGGGGCACCGAGGGCGGGGAAGAAGCGGGGCCTATGCGAGTCCGGGCCCTTTTGTGCCTCCCGGACTGCGAACCCCGCGAAGCCCGGCGGCCGTGACTCGGTCTGGCCGCGCGGGGCACTTCCGGCGGGCTCTGGGGGGTCCGCGGCCCCCCGTCGGGCGCCTCCCCGGCTAGGGGCCCCACGGCCGCCCCTCCACCCTCGGGGCGGCCGGCCGGCGGGGCCACGTGGGGCCCGGGCCTGAGCATCCCCGCCGCCCCGAGCCGGCCGCGTGCTCACCGCGCCCCCACCCCGCCCGAGCGGCGCCCGGGCCCCGCCGAGGCCGGCCGCGGACGCCGAGGCCTGCGCTGCCGCCGCAGGCCGGGCGGGAAGGAGGGCGGCGCGGGAGGCCCGGCCCCGGGCCGCGTCCGGCCGCACCATGTGGCGGCGGCGGCGGCGGCGGCTGATGGGAGCGAGGCATCATGGCGGAGCACAATAAAGAGAGGCTTCTCGGGAGGGAGGGGGAGGGCGGGCGAGGGAGGGGGGAGAAGGGGGGGTCTCCTCCGCCCGCCCGCGCCTCGCAGGCCGCAGCGCCCGCGCCTCGCCGCCCGCCACCGCCGCCGCGGCGCCACCCAGGCCCCCCGGCCCCGCCGCGCACAAAAAGAGGGGGGAGAAGGCGCCGAGCCGCGGGCCCCCGCCCGGCCGCGCGCCCCGCGCCCCCCCGGAGCCCCCGCGCGCCCCGCCGGCCGCCGCGGCCCGGGGCGAAGATGGCGGCGCGGCCGGCCCCCGCCGCGCCCGCGCTCACCTGAGGTCTCGTCGGCCCCGTCGTGGTTGGAGTTGAGCTCCTTTTTACTGACTTTGGCCGCCGGCGCCGACATGGTGCCGCTCCGCGGTCGGGGGCGCGGGGAGGGGGCGAGGGAAGGCGAAGGGGCGGGCGGGCGGGCGGCTGCCCCTCACGCCACACGCGCGGGCGCCCGCTCGGTCCGGCCGCCTCCTCCCGGCGCTCGATCGCCCGCTCGATCGCCCGCTCGCAGGTCGCCCTCCCCCTCGCTCGCTGGCTCGATCTGCCCGCGCGGCCTGGCGCCGAGGAAGCGGCGGGGGCGGCGCGCCGTGCCCCGGCCCGGGGCTGCTGCGTGCGGAGGGGAGGCGGCGGCGGGCGGGCGGGCGGCGGCGACGGCAGGCGGCTCGCTCCCTCACTCGCGCTCCGCGCTCCGGCTTGCTGCTTGCTCTCCCCGACCGCCTCCTCCTCCTCCTCCTCCTCCTCCTCCTCCACCTCCTCCTCCTCCTGTCGGCGAGGGGCGGGCACCAGGGCGCAGGCGCGCCAGGCCGTGCGCACGGCCCGCCCCCGGCCAGAGGGGCTCGCGCCGCCTCCCCATTGGCCGCAGCGCCGGGAGGAGGGGGCGGAGCCTCCGCGAGCAGACACAGGGCCTGGCGGAGAGGCGGGAGGAAGGCGAGCGGCGACGTCCGGGCCGGCCCCAGGCTCCGCGCTCCCCTCCCCCGCTTTCCCCTTTCCCCAGCCCGACCCGGGACATTGGCGCGCGCCGGGAGCGCGGCGGCCCGAGGGGCGGGGCCTCACCGGGCAGCGCCCCCCCCCCCCGCTCACGCCTGCGCGTCACGTGGTGGCGGAGTGGCTTCCCCAATGCCTGGCGGCGCGAGGCGCCGGGAAGGGGTGCTTGCCGCCCCCCTGAACGCGTAGGCCTGGATTCCTACCGGAGTCTGCGATCCACCCGCCCGGGACCAGCCCTCGGCCCCCGGACACCGTGGCCCCCCCGTTCCAGAGAGGGAAGCCGAGGCTCTCAGCTCCTTTGCACACACAGCCCGGCCGGCGCGTGCCATTTCTGGCTCGACCCCGTCCGGGTGGCTGTAGACCCCTTGGGCAGGTCAGCTCACTTCCCTCCGGATCCATTTGCTGCAGATGATAAACGCGGAGGCCCCCCGAAAGCCGGGGGGGACACACCCCCCACTTGGTCCCCACTCCTCCTGACCCAGCTCAGGGCGCCCAGGAAACCACACTGACTGCTGGTCAGAAGCAACTGCACATGAGAACTAAGTTTCCTCACAGAGAAAGGCTGCACAGGGCCAGCAAGACCTGCCTCAGAGGTAAAAAGCCCCGGGAATGGCGCGTGGCAGGTCCCAGGCAGGTCCTGTTCCAATGCTGCTGTCCAGCTAATGACCTGGCTGTGCTCTCTCCCCACCCCCGGCCTCATCCAGCACCTGATCACAAAAAGCCAGAAATCTCTCCCTGGATGTATTTAACCAGAAGTGAGTGTTGTCTTCTGTTTTGTTTTCTTTTCTTTTGCCTTCCAGCAAGAACTATCGGTTCTCTTAAACGGGGACTTAAAATGTTTATGACAGACCAGGGTGATAGATAAAAGCTAGTGGACCTAGTGGTAGAGTGTGTTCCTAGCATGCACGAAGACTTGGGTTCGAATCTTCAGTACCACAAACATAAAAAAGGCAAAAGTGGCATTGTGGCTTAAGTGGTAGAGCTCTAGCCTTGAGAAAGTCCAAGAACATTGCTCAAGCCTTGAGCTCAAGCCCCAGGACTGGGAAAAAAAGAAGAAGAAAGGCTGAATTTGGCCTAGTGGTAAAGTGCTTGTCTAGCATGCATGAAGACCTGGGGGTCAATTCGATTCCTCGGTACCATATACATAGAAAAAGCCGGAAGTGGTGCTGTGGCTCAAGTGGTTAAAGCCCTAGCCTTGAGAAAGCACAAGGACAGTGCTCAGGCCCTGAGCTCAAGCCCCCAGGGACTGGCAAAAAAAGAAAAAAGAAAGAAATTAAATAAATGGCACAGAATGCAAGTGTCTTCTATGAATGCTACTTCAAATCCAGAATACTAAGAGACTTATTCTCAAATACAAATTCCACCTCCTTCTTTTAATTTTTGAGATAGGATCCCTCCCTATATGTAGGTAAACTGAAATTCTCCTACCACCATCTCTTAACTGCCCACATCTCTGAAGGCTAAAAAAAATTATTAGCAGGGGCCAGGAGTTTGGCCTAGTGGTACAGTGCTTGCCTAGCATGCACACAGACCCAAGTTTGATTCCTCAGTACCAAATACATAGCAAAAGCCAGAAGTGGTGCTGTGGTTCAAGTGGTAGAGCTCTAGCCTTGAGAAAGCCCAAGAGATCAGGCCAGTTCAAGCCCCAGCACTAGCAAAAAAAAGAAAAGAAAGAAAAATAAAAAATTATTAGCAGTACTAAATTGATATAGTAAATGTTTGACAACTTGTTCCCTGGGGGAAAGGGAAAGGACAAAAGGAGTTGTAGCCTTTGTTGATTTCAGTGATGTAGCTATTTTCACCATCACCAATGTAGGTTAGGTTATTATGTCACTGAATTCAATCAGAACCAGTTTTCTAGAGTTCCCCTAACAGCATGTGCTAGAGACAACTGTATCCAAAAATAATAATAATAATCAAAAGCAAGCCTGGCACAGTGGTTCACCCCTGTAATCCTAGCTACTCAGGAGGCTGAGATCTGAGGATCACAGTTCTTAGCCAGCCCAGGCAGAAAAGTTCCCATGAGATGCTCATTTCCAATGAACCAGTCAAAATGCAGAAGTGGTGCTGTGACATAAATGGTAGGGCACTAGCCTTAAGGGATAAACTCAGGGACAGCACCCAAGCCCTGAGTTCAAGTGTCAGTACCAGCACACACACACATGCCCATATGCAGGTGCCCATATGCAGATGCACACATTCACAAATGTACACACAGCTATACACATGCACAAGCATAAAGGAAAAAGACTCCACAATCGGGCCAGGAGTTTGGCCTAGTGATAGAGTGCTTGCCTAGCATGCACAAAGATATGGGGTTGATTCAATTCCTTGGTACCACACACATAGAAAAAATCCGTAATCCTAGCTACTCAGGAGGCTGAGATCTGAATACCATAGTTCAAAGCCAGCCCAGCACTAAAGACTGTGACACTCATCTCCAATTAACCACTAGAAAACCGGAAGTAGTAATGTGGCACAAGGAGAAGGGACAGTTGAAGAGCTCAGGGACAGCACCCAGGCCCAGAGTCCAAGCCCCCAAAAAAGATTAAAATAAAAGCCGGGTGCAGTGGATCATGCCTAAAATCCTAGCTACTCAGGAAGCTGAGCTCTGAGGATCGCAGTTCAAAGCCAGCCTGGGCCAGGAGACTTAGCTCCAACCAATAGAAAATGAGAAGTGGCACTGTGGCTCCAGGGGTAGAGCGGTAGGATTGAGCTAAAGAGCTCAGGGACAGAGCCAGGCCCAGAGTTCAAGCCCCATGACCCACAAAAAAATAAACAAACGAAAAGTCATTTTTTTTTTTTGCCAGTCCTGGGGCTTGAACTCAGGGCCTAGGCACTGTCCTTAGGCTTTCTCAAGACTAATAGTACTCTACCACTTGAGCCACAGCACTTCTGGCTTTTCTGTGTATATGGTACCAAGAAATCGGACCCGGGTCTTTGTATATACTTAGGCAAGCACTCTATCACTAGGCCACACTCCTGGCCCAAGTAATTTTATAATCCACAATCAGCTCTTATGAGCAGTGTTTCCTTTTCCATACTACTGGAGCATACGAGTCATAGGCTGTGGTAACTCGGTGCAGTTTTCATCTTCACAACACACAGTTATAGGGCCAGGAGTTTGGCCTAGGGGTAGAGTGCACCACATACACAGAAAAATGCTGGAAGTGGTGCTGGAGCTCAAGTGGTAGAGCACTAGCCTTAAGAAAGCTCAATGACAGTGCTCAGGCCCTGAGCTCAAGCCTCGGACTGGCAAAACACATGCGCGCACATGCACAGTTAAGTCTTAATATCCTCACTTCACTGATAAATTTTTAAGTTACTGGAAAAAGATCTATGTTTTATGAATGCCAGGCAAACACCCTTAAGACCAAACCATACCCCAAAATATCTTATAAAAAGTAGAACCAAGATTCTGATCCAGTAGCTTTTCTGACTTTTACTTCTGGTGGTGCTGAGGATGGATCTAATGGTGCATTCCTAGGTTGCATCATTGAACTACACCTGAACTGCATGCGCGCCCCCCCCCCACCTTTCTTCTTTGCAGTACCAGAGACTGAAACCAGGACCTCTGGCCTAGAGAGCATACTAAACAAGTGCTCTACCACTTGAGGCCTCACCTAATTGCTGTTTTGTTTCGTCTGGGGAACAGGGGACATAAAGGAGTCCTAAGGCTTGAATGAGCTTGGCTTCAAATTGCAATCCTCAGGCCTTCAACCTCCTGATTAGCTAAGATTATAGGCCTGATCCAACAGAGCCCAACTCAAAACCTTTGCTGTGTTTGAGACACGGTCTCAGTAACTTTGCCCAGGTTGAACTCGATGTCTGGCCTTTAATTTTATTACTTTTTTGTGGTTGTTGGTTATGGGACTTGAACTCTGGCCCTGTGTTGTCCCTGAGTTCTTCAGCTCAAGACTACTGCGCCCTACTCCTTGAGCCACAGAGCCACTTCCAGTTTTCTGGTGGTTAACTGAAGAGTCTCATGGACTTTAGTGCCTGGGCTGGCTTTGAACATCGACCCTCCAATCTCAGCCTCCTGAGTAGCTAGGATTACAGGTTTGAGCCACCATGCCCAGCTCTTATTTTTAAATTAAAGAATGTATACGGCCAGGAGTTTGGCCTAGTGGTAGAGTGCTTGCCTACCATGCATGAAGACCCGGGTTCGATTCCTCGGTACCCCACATACATAGCAAAAAGCCAGAAGTGGTGCTGAGGAAGTGGTGATGAGCCCTGAGCCCAAGCCCAGGACTGGGGGAAAAAAAAAAAAAAGAATTTATAAACATTGCTTTTACATCATATTTCAAATGATGTGTTAAACAAGTATTCAAAAAGGGAATCTCTACATACAATCACTGGCACTTAGATTTTAGAGCATAATTAAAATTAGGCTGAGTTTGTATGTCATAAATACATATTAATCCATGTAATAAAACACGTCTAGAGTCATAGGTTTTTATGTCTATATAGTTATGTTTATATTTCCAATACCATGTCCATAGCATTGGGTACACAAATATTGAGTCCTCGCTCTTGTATTGTTTGGATCTAATAGCCACAGATTAAGGACACCATGTGCCTTTTGTTCCTTTGGTCTTGACTTGTCTCACTCAACATGATTTGCTCTAGATTCATCCACTTCCCTGCAAAGCTCTTTTTTTTGCCAGTTATAGGGCTTGAACTCAGGGCCTACGCACTGTCCCTGAGCTCTTTTGCTCAACACTAGTGTTCTACCACTTTGAGCCACAGTGCTACTTCTGGTTTTCCGGTGGTTCACTGGAGATAAGTCTCATGGACTTGCCAGCTTGGGCTAGCCACAGGTGCTGGCTAGCCTTCAACTACTTTTTTTTTTAATTTTTATTATTTGTTTATGTAGTACAAAGGAATCAAATTCAGGGACTCATGCATGGTAGGCAAGCATTCTACTACTAAATGTTCAATTTTGTATGTGTCTGTGTGCGTGTATGTGCCACACTGAGGCCTGAGCTCAGGGGCTCAGCTCACTTACTCACTTGCACCCAGACCACTCAACTTTAAATGCTGAAAATTCCTTCTGTGAAGCCCACTCCACAAGTTGGTATCTTCGACCCACCTGCCTTCCAAGGCGGGAGGAACCCTCTAATAATGCCTTGTGATCAGCAGAGGGCTTCAAGGCTCTATTCCCACCCTGCCAGATGAATTCCAGGAAGTGGAAGAGAAAGAGAAAGCAAAAGGGCCAGAGAGCCAGTAAACAAGGGAGGGGCCAAGGCAGGCCTGGGCCCATTCAGGCAGTGAGCACATGTATGGCTGCCGCCTCTTCCCCCCCACCCCCCAAACACGCCTAGCCCTGGGCCTTTTTCTCTGGATCTCTCACCTCGCTCAGAATTCCTTCCTCTTCCTGCTCACTGGCTTCCTTGGAAGATGAGAACCCCAGAGGCTGCTGGGATTGTGTGTGTGTGGGATTGTGTGTGTCTGTGTGTATGTATGTGTGTATACGTGCGCGCGTCCTGGGTACTACTGTCCCTTAGCTTCTTTAACCATTTCTGGCTTTTTCTGTTTATGTGGTACTGGAAGGGAACCCAGGGCCCAGGGCTTCAGGCATGCTAGAGAAACACTATCAATCACTAAGCTACATTTCCAGCAGGGAAGTCTGAACTAGGACACCTAGAGTACCTCGACTTTTCCCTACCACATCTCAGCTAAACTCTTTCTCATCTAAAATGGAGATACAAGTGATAAGCTACTTGTTTAAGAACTGAGAGATTACATATAAGCACGCTACAACAGTGTCTGGAAGGTCATCAGGCCCACAAGCCTCAAAGAACTGTGACTAAAACTAAGTACAAAACTAAGTACAAGACCAGGAGGGTTTACCCACTGTCTTTGCTGATCACAAGACATTTAGCACTCAAGAAGACCCCGGCACTACTCAAGAGACTGAAATCTGAGGACTGAGCTTCAAAATCAGCCAATACTGAGATTTCCCAATTTTCAATTACTTCCAATTAACCAGCAAAAAGACAAAGTAAAGGTGGGACTCAAGTGATAAGAGGTTTAGCCCAAACAAGTTCAAGGACAGTGCCCAGGCCCTGAGCTCAAGCTCTAGGAGTGGCACACCTGAACACACACACACACATGTGCACACACACAAAAGCCACGCGAGAGCTTGAAGCCTTGCGTTCAAGCCCCATTACACAAACACACACATAATTATGTCAATCATGCCAGACACTTTCCTTAGAGGTCAGTCTCAGCAAGCATGACCGAGGCCCAAGGACATAGGTTTCCCTTCCTGGAAGCACCACAACATGGTAAGTCGCCTCCGTATGCCATTTGAAAGCTGAGGGATGTCACCAGCCACAGACAGTCCAAAAGATGGCTCTGAAATACAGGACCCTTCCACGGTGCAACTCCCCCTTTCTGTCAAGTCGCTGCTTTCCCAATCTCTACCTGAGAAGATCCCAGAACAGCCCCGCTAGACTGCGGAGCCCTAGCCTGAAGTGACGCCGTGGCTCCAAGCGGCGGAGTGCTAGCCTTGGGCCAAAAGAGCTCCCGAGTGGTGCAGGGTCGACCCCCAAAAGAGAAAAAGAGCCAGGCAGGGCGCTGCCAGGTGGAGTCATTTTTGGTCATCGGGGTCACAAGGGGAGAGTGTCGATGCAAGGGAGCTGAAGCTCAGAGGCCTAGGCCTGCAAGCAGTGACCGCGCCTCGGCGGCTCACGCCTGGAATCCTAGCGAGGAGGCCGCGATCTGACGAATCCTGGCTAAAAAAGAAAGCCTGGAAATTTAAAAAGAAAGAAAGGTCGGAGCCTTGATCTCCAAAACAACTAGCAAAAAGTCGACGCCGCCGCCCCCCAGGCGGCGTCCCAGCCGTGGGGACGGAGGGGATGGCTGAGAGGAGGCGGCAGACCCGGGGCACCAGGCGCGGGGCGAGGCCGCCTGCGGAGCCGCGCCCGGCCAGGTGGGCAGGAAGCGCGCGTCGGCGCCCCGCGGCCGGGGAGGGTGGGAACCCGGCGGCCACGTGACGCTCCGGGGGCCGGGAGGCGCGCGCGGAGGCGACCGCGGCGCACGGCGCGGGCCGCGCCGCCGGGGATGGCGGGCGAAGGAGCGGCCTGAGGCCCGGCGCCGGGGCCGGGGAGGCGAGCCGGGCCGCAGCGCGGGGCCGCGGGGCCGTCGGCCGGCCGGCGCCCCTCGGGGGAGTGCGGCGCGGGCCCCGAGTCCCTTCTGGCACGGCGCGGACGGCCGCACGACGCGCGCGGGACTCACCTCCCTTGGGCAGGCCGGAAGAGGACGAGGTGTCCGCGGGCTTCGGGCCGGGGCTCGGCTTAGCTTTCTTCGGTTGAGGCAGGATGGACGACTGGCGTTTGGGGGTCATGGCGCGAAGAAGATGCCAGGAGCGAAGGCGAACCGGCACGTCCCGATCCGCGGGAAGGAGCAGCTGCGGGCGAGCCGGTCCCAGGTGCCGCGTCTTCAATGGCCCCGGGCCGCCCTGCCCCGGGGGACCCCGCCGCCCCACGCCCCTGCCCCCAGCCCCGCGCCCTCCAATCAGGAGAAAGTTCTTTGAGTGGCTCCGAACTTCTCCCCGGGTGGGGGAGGGGCGGCTCCTCCCGGACCGCCTCGGAAACTGCTGCCGACCCCTTCCCAGTCTGGTCTCTAAGCGGCTCAGCCGTCAGGGTGGGTCCCTGACCGCCTAGGAGTGGAGTGGAGTGGAGTGGATTATGGTTTTTTTTAATCTCCTCTGGCCTACAGAATCCTTAAGTGCCAGACCCTCAACTTACTCTAGAACATTCTTCTATTATCCTCACCCCCACCCCGAGGTCTGCTTACTCCTCCACCTCTAGGTGGGTACATGAAGGGATAGCCAAAAAAAAAAAAAAAAAGGTCTCCGGATTGATAATTCTGGCTACTTAGGAAGCTGAGATCTGAGGACTGGAGTTCTAAGCTTACCCAAGCAGGAAAGTTGGTAAGATTCTAATTTCCAATTAGCTACAAAAAAAAAAAAAAAAAAAAAAAGGAGGAGGAAGAAAGAAAGAAAGCCGGAAAGTAAAGCTCCAGTGGAACAAAGCTCCAGGAAAGCACTCAGGCCCAGAATTTAATCCCCGGGATCCACACCAAAAAAGAAAGGAAGAGGGCCAGGACTTAGGCCTAGTGATACAGTGCTTGTCTAGCATGCACGAAGGCCTGGCTTCTATTCCTCAGTACCACATACACAGAAAAAAGCCAAAAGTGGTGCTGAGGCTCAAGTGGTAGAGCTCTAGCCTTGAGAAAGTCCAAGGACAGTGCTCAAGCTCTGAGCTCAAGCCCAGGAGTGGCAAAAAAAAAAAAAAAAAAAAAAGAAGAAAGAAACAGATACATAGATTCATCTAGTCATCTTCCACTTACTTCAGAAAACAATTATTCTAGCTACTTAAGAGGCAGAGATAGGAGAATTATGGTTCAGAGATAAGAGGATTTTTTTTCTTTTCATATATTTTTTATTGTAATTAATAGAAGAGTTTTATTCACCAGATAGAAGGTGCATTACTTCACAAACATTGATACCCTTTTTCATGTCTTGGTCCCCATTTCCCTCCCCAGAGATAAGAGGATTTTAAGCCAGCCCAGTCAGGAAAATCTATTAGACTCTTATCTCCAATAACACACACACACACACACACACACACACACACATATATATAACTCTATTAGACTCTTATCTCCAATAACACACACACACACACACATATATATAACTCTATTAGACTCTTATCTCCAATAACACACACACACACACACACATATATATATAACTCTATTAGACTCTTATCTCCAATAACACACATACACACACACACATATATATATAACTCTATTAGACTCTTATCTCCAATAACACACATACACACACACACACACACACTCACACATATATATGTACAGAGAGAGAGAGAAAGAGTCTGTTCTGGCCTAAAAGAAACAAAAGTATGAGCTGGTGGCTTACACTTGTAATCCCAGCTACTCAGGAGACTGAGATCTGAAGACTGAAGTTCAAAGCCAGCCAGGGCAAGAAAATCCATCAGACACTTATTTCCAATTAAACATCAGAAAACCAGTGGTATTGTGGCTCAAGTGGTAGAGTGCTAGCCTTTAGCAAAACGCAGTAACAGCAACCCAAGCCCTGAGTTCAAGCTCTGTCGCTGACAAAAACAGAAAAAAGGAAGGCTGAGATCTGAGGATCAAAGTTCAAAGCTATCCGGCGTACAAAAGGACCTGTGACTCTTATCTCCAGTTAACCTCTTGAAAATGAGAAGTGGGACTTGGCTCAAGGGTAGGGTGGTAGCCTTGAGCTGAAGAGCTAACACCCAGGCCAAGTTCAAGCCCCATCACACACACACACATGCACACACACACGCACAAAAGGCTGGGAGTTTGGCCTAGTAGCAGAGTGCTTGCCTAGCATGCATGAAGACCTAGGTCCAAATCCTCAGTACCACATACATAGAAAAAAAGCTGGAAGTGGTGTTGAGGCCCAAATGGTAGAGCTCTATCCTTGAGAAAGTCCAAGGACAGGGCTCAGGCTCTGAGCTCAAACCCAGGACGGCAAAAAATAGGAAAAGGAAAAGGCCAGGAGTGTGGCCTAGTTTCCAAGACTGGCAGAAAAAAAAAAAAAAGAAAAAAGAAAAGAAAGAAAATAAAAATTACTGTTTTTTTCTTAAATGGCCAGCTAGTGGTAAGTGCTTGCCTAGCATTCATGAAAACCTGGGTTCAATTCCTCAGTACCACATATATAGAAGTGGTGCTGTGGCTCAAGTGGTAGAGCTCTAGTATTGAGAAAGCCCAAGGATAGTGCTCAAGCCCTTAGTTTCAGCCTCAGGGCTAGCCAAAAAAAAAAAAAAAAGTTTCTTTGTCTGACCTACAGTGAGGCCTCAGCAACAGTGAAAGTCCTTTTACTAAGCCTCAGCCAGCGGTTCTCAAGTGTTTTCCCATTTCCCTTTTTGCAGCTTATTTTGTAATGCCTCCAGTTACTGTTAAATAAAAGCTATAGCTGAACAATCAATCAATCAATCAATCAATGATGGAGCCAGAAGTGTGACCTGGTGATAGAGCGTTTGAGTGTTTGCCTAGCATGCAGGAAGCCCTGGATTTGATTTTTTGTTATCACATACACAGAAAAAGCCAGAAGTAAGCCGGACATGTTGGCTCCAATTAACCATTAGAAAACTGGAAGTGGGGCTGTGGCTCAAGGAGTAGGTTAGTAGCCTTGAGCTGAAGAGCTCAGGGACAGGGCCCAGGCCCAAAGTTCAAGTCCCATGACTGACAAAAAAAAAAAGGAAAAGCCAGAAGTAGCACTTTGGCTCAAGTGGTAGAGTGTTAACCTTAAGCAAAAGAAGCTCAGGGATACTGCCCAGGTCCTGAGCTCAAGCCCAGAACTAAGGAAAAATAAAGTGTTGATGATGATGATGTCTGGCGCAAGTGGCTCAATCTTTAATCTCAAAAGGCTAAGCATTAAAGATGGTGATTTGAAGCTAACCTAGGGTAGGAAACTCCATGAGACTTTTCTCCATTTAAGCTCCAAAACGCTGGAAATGATGTGCCAGAATAAACACAAAGAAATGTAGAGGGTTTTTTTTTTTTCCCTCCTTCTTCTTCTTTGTGCCAGTACTGGGGACTTGAACTAGGGCCAGTGCACTCTCTCTTACCTTTTTCACCCAAGGCTTGCACTCTACTACTTGAACTACACCTCTACTTCTAGCTTGTTGATAGTTCATTGGAGATCAGAGTCTCATAGACTTTACTACCTGGGCTGGCCTCAAATCCTGATTAGTAGATCTCAGTCTCCTGAGTGTCTAGAATTACAGGGAGAACAGCCAGCATCTACCTGCAGGGCTTTGAGTTCAGGGCAAATAAGGTATTCCTGACAGCTAAGGAGAGGATGACGGATCCACTCTGAAGACTGTGTCCAGTCCACCTACACGGAGCAGTGTGTACAAAGCCTTTACCCTTCAGATGCCCTCCTGCCTGTAACTCCAATAGAAATGTATACTCAGATACACATGTGCACCACTGGGTGTGATGAATGTGTTCAAGAATGTGCCTATCAAGATTCCTAGCGCCCAAACCTGGAAACAATAGACATGTCTGTCCCCAGTAGAATGAATACATTGTAAGATGTTCATAGAAAGGAACAGGCAAGCAGTGGGAATAAATGAACTGCAGCTTGCACAGGAAGATCTGAATGAAGCATGCATCTAGAAAGTTGAGTGCAAGAGGCACAAAATAGTGACTACTGAATGATTTCATTTGTAGCCATGTAAAAACAAGCAAACCTGCCCAGAGGAAGATGGCTTATGCCTGTAATCTAAAATACCATAGAGGGTGAGATCTGAGATTTTTTTTTTTTTTTTTGCCAGTCCTGTGCTTGAGCTTAGGGCTTGAGCACTGTCTTTGGACTTTTTCAAGGTTAGAGCTCTACCACTTGAGCCTCAGCACCACTTCTGGCTTTTTTCTATGTATGTGGTACGGAGGAATCGAACCCAGGTCTTCGTGCATGCTAGGCAAGCACTTTAACCACTAGGCCAAACTCCCAGCCCCTGAGAACTGAGATTTGAAGCCAGCCCGAACAGGAAAATCCTGGGACTCTTCTCCAATTAACCACCAAAAGCTGGAAGTAGAGCTATGGCTCAAGGAGCGGGGTGCTAGCTTTGAGTAAAACAAGTGCAACACAGAAATGCAGGCCCCAAGTTTAAGCCACACACACACACACACACACACACACACACACACACACACACACACACACGGTAAACTGCTAAAGAACTGCTACCCTTGGCCAGGAGCATATATAGAGGATAAAGGATTTGCATCACTGAAGAGGACATTGAGGCCCTCTGGGGCCCTTCTAGGGTTCATGCTGCCTGCCTGTACTCATGGCAACATGCTTCCTAAAAGAGAAGACTCGGCAACAATCTAACCACCTTTAGGCGTCATATTATCACTGGAATACTCTAGCCAGGAACACAAAGAAGGAAAACTAAGGTGAAGGGAAAATAGGAAGTCCAAAACTATGTGGTCGTCCCTATTTCACAGAGTGGCGTGGGCCGAAGGGCTTTATCCTCTTTAGCTCCTATGGCCCTGTTGGGTGGCTGCAGAAAAGGGGAATGGACGGCAGGGAAGTGTTGTATTGTTTGCTGTGTTGTAATGCTAAGTTTTGGACCTTAGGACCATATTACTTAAATGAAAATATTCAGGAGGCTAGGATCTGGAGGATTGAGGTCTGAAGCCAGCCAAAGCAGAAAAATCCACTAGACTCCATCTCCAAAAATAACCAGCAACAAGTACAGCTGGATGGGCAGCTTAAGCAGAAAATGCTGGCTGACTGGTGAAGGGCAAGGACCTCGGTTCAAACCCCAGGGCTGCTACTAAAAGCCGGTGGCTCACACCTGTAATCCTAGCTACTCAGGAGATCCAAAGATCATGGTTCAAAACCAACTCCGGCAGGAAAGGGAGGGAGACTCTTATCTTCAATTAATCACCAGGAAACTGGAAGTGGCATTGTGGCTTCCAGTGATAAGGCACTAACTAGCCTTTAGCACAGAGCTCAGGGACAGTGCCCAAGCCTCATGACAAACAACACTAAAATAGAAAGAAAGAAAGAAATATATAAAGAAAAAAAGAAAGGGGGGAAGATGGAGGGAAGCAGCAAAAACCAAGCAGAGAGCTAGTGCTCATGCTTGTAAATCCTAGCTACTCAGGAGTCTGAGATCTGAGGATGGTAGCCAGGGTGGAGAGAAACTCTGTGAGACTCTTATTTCTCTAATTAAACACTTAAAAAAAAAAAATGAGGGCCCGGGAGTTTGGCCTAGTGGTAGAGTGCTTGCCTAGCATGCACCAAGACCTGGGTTCAATTCCTTGGTACCACATACATAGAAAAAAAAAAAGCTGGAAGTGGTGCTGAGGCTCAAGTGGTAGAGCTCTAGCCTTGAGAAAGTCCAAGGACACACACACACACACACCACTTAGCACTCAGCCAGCTCTTCCCAGCTTCAATCAGGCCCTTAAGGCCCCACCCTTCCTTTGTCAGCTTCCACAATCTTTGCTTCCTGGATTCTCAGGAATGCAGGGCATCTCTGCCTGCATTCCCAACATGCAATGAGAGAGTGGTAGCAAAGCAAAAGAGTTCCTTTGCCTTAGCCCACCATGGCCAGCAGCCTCTGAGAGCCACGGATGTTCATTAACCTGAGGCCAGATGACTTTCCAACACAGTTCTCTAGTTGTGTTTGCCTGCTCTTTCTATGGCTCTGGGTAGTTATGGTCTGTTCAGCACCTACAATGGCATTATCCTGTTTATTTTTTATTCATTGTATTTATTAGTTTATTTACTTGTTTATCTACTTATTTACTTGTTTATGAACTCAGGGTCTGGGCACTGTCCCTAAGCTTCTTTTGCTCAAGGCTAGCACTCTATCACTGGAGCCACAGTGCCATTTCTGGCTTTCTCTGTTTATGTGATACTGAGGAATAGAACCCAGGGCTTCATGTTACTAGAGTACCAGTCTTAAGCAAAAAGGCTAGGTGGGCACAATGACTCACGCCTGTGATCCTAGCTACCCAGGAGGCTGAGATCTGAGGATCACAGTTCAAAGCCAGCCTGGGCAGTAAAGACTGTGAGACTCATCTCCAGTGAACCATTAGAAAAACATGAAGTGGGGCTGATGCTCAAGGGATAGGGCAGTAGCCTTGAGCTGAAGAGCTTCGGGACAGTGCCCAGGCCCAGCGTTCAAGCCACAAGGCACACAAAAAAACCCAAAATAATAATAATAATAATAATAACAATAATAATAATAATAATAATAAGGCTAAGAGACAGCAACCAGGCCCTGAGTTCGAGCATTTTACTGAAAATAAGTAAACACACAATTCTGAGAGGCAACTTGTACTAGCTCCGAAGGACTAGAATAACCTGGATTTTAACTCAGATGTCTCAGACTCCCTAAGGCTACTCGTGGGGGCTGATGGCTTAGATGCTTGGAGCCCAGGACTGCCCTCTGACATTTTAAGACACTCCAGAGGATCAACCTTTAAAGGGGACTTGGTCCTACAGTTCCCCCTGCCCAAGTAGGAACTTACAGGTTTTTTTGTTGTTGTTGTTGTTGTTGTTTTTTGTGGTACCAGGGTACTAGGAATTGAACTCAGGACTTCCTGTTTGAGCCACACCTCCAATCCATTTGCTTTTAGTTTTTCAGATAGAGTCTCATTTTAACTTTATCAAGGGCCGGGAGTTTGGCCTAGGGGTTAAAGTGCTTGCCTAGCATGCATGAAGACCCGGGTTCGATTCCTTGGTACCACATACATAGAAGAAAGCCGGAAGTGGTGCTGAGGCTCAAGTGGTAGAGCTCTAGCCTTGAGAAATTCCAAGGACAGTGCTCACGCCCTGAGCTCAAGCCCAGGACTGGCAAAAAAAAAAAAAAAAAGTAACTTTATCAAGCATGCATGTATTAAACTGTAATCAATCCCACTACCTCTGCTTTCCTAATAAATGGGACCACAGATATGTACTACGATTCCTGGCCTTTTATTTTCTGTGCTGGTGCAAAGGCCCTATCTATGCTAGGCAGCAGAGTGTCAGCCATCCAGTTACATCCCCAGCCTGAGCTTCCTCTGTTGTTTCTGTTGTTGTTTTAATTGTAATTCCCTAACTTTTTAAAATTTTTCTGTCAGTAGTGAGATTTGAACTCAGGGACATTATCTTTAGCTCAAAACTAATGCTCTACCACCAAGCTACAATACTGCTTCTGGTTTTCTGTTAATTAGAGATGAGAGACTCATAGACTTTCCTGCCTGGGCTGGCTTCAAACTGTGATCCTCAGATCTCAGCCTTCTGAATAGCTAGGATTATAGGCACGAGCCACTGTGCCCAGCCGAATGCCGAGCTCTTGCTCCTCTGTGCTCACTAAAAAGTTATGGCAGGGGCTGGGAAGGTGGCCTAGTGGTAGAATGCTTACCTATCATGCATGAAGCCTTGAGTTCAATTCCCCCGTGCCACATAAACAGAAAATGCCAGAAGTGGTGCTGTGACTCAAGTGGTAGAGTGCTAACCTTGAGCAAGAGAAGCTCAGGAACAGTGCCCAACCCCAAGTTCAAGCCCTAGAACTGGCAATAATAATAATAATAATGACATTTCAATTAAAATTTAAGCCAGGTTCAATAGTGAAAAACTGTAGTCCCAGCTACTTAGGAGGCTAAGGTGGGAAGGTCACTTGAGTCCAGGAGTTTGAGGCCAGCCTGGAAAGGTCAGTCTTTTTTATCCTGTCTACTAGGTTCAATCAATCCTGCCTCAGCCTTATAAGAAATGATCTATAGATGTAAGATGTGTTCCTCACTTCGTGTGTGTGTGTGTGTGTGTGTGTGTGTGTGTGTGTGTGTTGGTATTGGGGCTTGAACTCAGGGCCTAGGCAGTGTCCCTTAGCTTACTCTTTCTTTCTTTTTTTCTTTCTTCCTTTCTTGTCAGTTATGAGACTTGAACTCAGGGCTTAGGTACTATGCCTGCGTAAAACTACTATTCTTCCAGGCCAAGAGTTTGGCCTACTGGTAGAGTGCTTGCCTAGCATGCACAAAGACCCAGGTTCAATTCCTTGGTACCACACACATAGAAAAAAGCCAGAAATGGTACTGTTGCCCAAGTAGTAGAGCTCTAGCCTTGAGAAAGCTCAGTCAGTGCCCAGGCCCTGAGTTCAAGGCCCAAGACTGGCCAAAGGAAACCATAAAACAACAACAACAACAACAACAACAAACAACTAATGTTCTTCTAAGTAAGCTACAGCTCCACTTCTGGTTTTCTGGTGGTTAATTAGATAAGAGACTCACCACGATGAAGTGGAGCCGTGACTCAAGGGGTACCCTTGAACTGAAGAGCTCAGGGGCAGCACCCAGGCCCAGAGTTCAAGCCCCATCACCAACAAAAAGAAAAAAAAAAAGAAAAGAAAAGAAAAGAAAAAGAAGAGACTCACCACTAACTTTCCTGCCAAGGTAGGCTTTGACTCGCAGTCCTCGGATCTCAACCTCCTCAGTAGTTAGGATTACAGGTGTGAGCCATCAGTGCCTGGTTCCCTTAGCTTTATTCTCTTCAAAGTTGGTCCTCTAGCAATTGAGCAACATCTCTAATTCTGGCTTTTTGGTTTTTATTAGAAATATGAGTTTCATGTCCAGGTACCAATGGCTCATGCCTGTAATCCTAGCTACTCAGGAGGCTGAGATCTGAGGATCACCATTCAAACTCAGCCTGGGCACTAAAGTCCCTGAGACTCTTATCTGTAATTAACTACCAAAAAACTGGAAATGGAGCTGAGGCTCAAGGGGTAGGGTGGTAGCCTTAAGCTGAAGAGCTCAGGGACAATGGCCAGGCCCAGGCCCACAGTTCAAGTTCCATGAAACACAAAAAAAAAAAAAAAAAAAAAAAAAGAAAGTAAAAAAGAAATCAGAGATGGATTCTCCTATCTCTGTCTCCAGTATAGCTGGGATTACATGGGTGTGCCACTATGTGTAGTCCTTTTACTTTTTTTTTTGCCAGTCCTGGGCTTGAGCTCAGGGCCTGGGCACTGTCCTTGGACTTTCTCAAGGCTAGAGCTCTATTACTTGAGCCTCAGCACCACTTCCAGCTTTTTTCTATATATGTGGTACTGAGGAATCAAACCCTGGTCTTCGTGCATGCTAGGCAAGCACTCTACCCCTAGGCCAAACTCCTGGCCCATGTAGTCCTTTTCTTAGGCACATGTGCTATATTTTATTTTACTCAGACTCAGCAGTGACAACTTAAAGGAATTCCTGTTTGTTACCATAAGCAGTGCAATGATACACTTCCTAGCAGCTAAATCTTGGCACCCATATATGGTTATTTACTTAGAGTACATCCCTGTAACTGTAATTGCAGAGTAAATAATAATGGCTTTTAACACGTTGCCATGTTGTCCACTTGCTCTCCAACAGCGCTTGTGTATATTTCACTGTCCCTGGCCTCAGTCAGGAAGCTTCATACTTGGGAGGTAGAAATATCAGCTCAGGGTCAGGCCCTAGCCATGCATAATTGAAATCCTAGCTACTGGAGATATATGAAATGATCAAGGTCTGAAACTGAACTTGGATTATAGTCCTGGCACTTGAAGTCTTCCTGGTCACTGTCCCTAAGTTTCTTTTTCTTTTTTTTTTTGCCAGTCCTGGGCTTGAGCTCAGGGCCTGAGCAATGTCCTTGGACTTTCTCAAGGCTAGAGCTCTATCACTTGAGCCTCAGCACCACTTCCGGCTTTTTTCTATGTATGCGGTACCAAGGAATCGAACCCGGGTCTTCATGCATGCTAGGCAAGCACTTTAACCACTAGGCCAAACTCCCGGCCCTCTAAGCTTCTTTTTCTCAAGACTAGCACTCTACCACCTGAGCCACAGCACCATTTCTGGCTTTTTCTATTTATGTGATAATAAAGAATGGATCCCAGGGATTCCTGCATGGTAGGCAAGAACTTCACCATTAAACCACATTCCCAGCCCCAGGATACAGGATACTATTTTGAAAGTAAAAATAAAGAGGGGCCGGGAGTTTGGCCTAGTGGTTAAAGTGCTTGCCTAGCATGCACGAAGACTTGGGTTCGATTCCTTGGTACCACATATATAGCCGGAAGTGGTGGTGAGGCTCAAGTGGTAGAGTTCTAGCCTTGAGAAAGTCCAAGGACAGTGCTCAGGCCCTGAGCTCAAGCCCCGGACTGGCAAAAAAAAGAAAAAAAAGAAAAAAAAAAAAAGAAAGTAAAAATAAAGAAAGCAAAAAAGACTGAGGCCTGGTGGCATATACCTGGAAGGCTGAGATCTGAGGATCACAGTTCCAAGCCAGCCTGGGTAGGAAAACTCCTGGAAACTCCAATGATCCACTAAAAAAAAAAAAAAAAGTGATAGAGCACTAGTCTTGAATACCTAAGCTGCAGGACAGGACTCAGACCCTAATTTCAAGACCCAGGAATGAAGGGGAAAAAAAAATCATGAGCCAGTGTTGTGGCTCACACCTATCATGATAAGCACCTCTGTGACTGAGATCAGATAGCAGAAGTTCAAGACAAGCCCACACAAATAGTCTCTAGACCCCCTCTTAACAGTAGCTGGACCAGCTGGGTGTGGTGGCTCATGCCTGTAATCTTAGCTACTCAAGAGGCTGAGATCTGAGGATCAAGGTTCAAAGCCAGCCTGTGCACAAAAGGACCTGAGATTCTTATCTCCAATTAATCACTAGAAAACAGGGAAGTGGGGCTTGGCTCAGGGTAGGGCAGCAGCCTTAAGCTGCAGAGCTCAGGGACGATGCCCAGGGCAAGTGCAAGCACCATGACCCACAAACAACAACAACAACAACAACAAACAAAATAAAAACAAAAACACTAGCTGGACATGGTGGTGGTAGTGGTGCCAGCCTATCATTCTAGGCAACTGAGAGACTGACACCAAACGATCAAGGTTTGAGGACAGTCAGGCAGAGAAGCCTGAAAGATTCTGTCTTGAAGATGGCTGGGCCTGGTGACAAAGGCTCATCATCCCAGTTATGGAGGAAAATGAAGCATAGGTGGTGCCCAGTCCAGGAATGAACTGGGGCTAGAACTGAGTCCTTTTAGCCAGGTGCAATGGCTCACACCTGTAATCCTAGCTACTCCGGGGGGCTGAGATCTGAGGATTGTGGTTCAAGGCCAGCCCAGGCAATGAAGACTGTGAGACTCTCCAATTAATCACTAGAAAAGGGGAACCGGGGCTGTGGCTCAAGGGATGGGGCCATAGCCTTGAACTGAATTGCTCAGGGACAATGCCCAGGCCCAGAGTTCAAGCCCCATGACTCACAAAAGAAGAAGAAAGAAGAAAGAAGAATAGGGGGAGGAGCAGGAGGAGGAGAAATGAGAACTTTTCAGGCCAGGAATTTGGCTTAGTGGTGGAGTGCTTGCCTAGCATGCATGAAGACCCAGGTTTGATTCCTTGGTACCACATATATAGAAAAAGCCAGAAGTGGTGCTATGGCTCAAGTGGTAGAGCTCTAGCACTGTAAAAGGCCAAGGACAGTGCTCAGGCCCTGAGACTAGCCAGCACAAGGTCAAGTGGCTCATACCTGTAATCATAGCCACTCAGAAGGCTGAGATCATGGCTTAAAGACAGGATAGGGTACGAGCTTCTTATCTCCAATTAGCCACCAAAATGCCAGAAGTAGGGGCCAGGAGTTTGGCCTAGTGGTAGAGTGCTTGCCTAGCATGCACCAAGACCTGGGTTCAATTCTTTGGTACCACATACACAGAAAAAAGCTGGAAGTGGTGCTATGGCTCAAGTGGTAGGGTTCTAGCCTTGAGGAAAACCCAAGGACAGTGCTCAGGTCTTGAGTTCAGTCACCAGGACTGGCAAAAAAAAAAAAAAAAAAATGCCAGAAGTAGAGCCATGGCTCAAGTGGAACAGTGCAAGCCTTCAGCACAAAAGCTAAGGTAGAGTGCCAAGGCCGTGAATTCAACTCCCCTGATGGGCACATACAAAACAAATGTCAGTCGGGTGAATGATGGCTTCCTAGCCTGTTGCTCACCAATGAGTATGAGAGGAGGATTTGTCTTTCTGAGTCTCAGGGAAGAGAAATAGGCAACATGGACTTTTACCCCTTAAGCCTTTTCTTCCTGCCTAAATCAAGCACAGGAAAGTATTCTAATGAGTATGTGGAGACCCCTTTGTTCACCTTTTGTGCTGGGACATTTCCAGATAGGTGAAGGCAGGCTGGAATCTGAGTGGAGAATGTTGATTTCGTGGAGGCAAGATGGGGATGGGATGGGAAGGATTATTTTATCTATCTATCTATCTATCTATCTATCTATCTATCTATTTATTTATTTTTTGCCAGTTGTGAGCTTGAGCTCAGGGCCTGAGCACTTGTGTTTGTTAGGCTGAAATTCCTGGCCCTTTTTTTTGTTGTTGTTATTGTTATTTTTTCAGATAGGTTCTGGAACTTTTGCCTAGGGGACACTAGTCCTACATATAATTTCCAGAAAATGGGAGACCTGTTTTGTTGACTGAGATGCAGTTTTTTCCCCCCCTGTGGCTAGACTTGAACTAACAACCCATCTTTGTCCCTCACTCAGCTTTGCAGTGGGCGGGACTTACAGGTGGCACCACCAACCCCACGCACCTGGGACTTTTGGAGTCCTTTCTGAGTGTGAGTTTTAGATTCCTTGATGATATTTCCAAGTTCTTCTAGGGTTAAGAGGTCATCACATGGACAATTTTATCTAGGGAAGCATTTCTGTTGCCTTTTTTTTTTTTTTTTGGCCTCCAGTGCTGGTAATCTAACCTGTCTCTGTGGCTTTGGCTTGAACACCGTCTGGATTGGAAAGGCTCTGGGTGGTACACCCCGAACCAGAACTGGGCAGGATTCTATGTCTGAGACAGGAGGAGGAGAATCCTGGAGACCTAACTGTGGGTTCCCTACCTAGAGGCCCACAGCATGCTTGGCTCGGGGGCCAGGCAGGCCACCTGTAAGCTCTTGCTGGGTGGTTTGGAGCAGCTCCGTCTCTGACCATCAGCACCCCCAGCAGACATATGTGTGAATGACAGTGAGCTGGGAGCTCGTGCTGTGCGTGTGTGTGTGGTAGATTCCCTCAGTTTGGCTTCCCGACTAGTCCACCTCACTTGAGATCTACGGATGAATATTTCTCATCAGCAGCCTTTGCCTGAATACAACGAAGCCATACTTGGGTTCCACACGCAGTTTTGTCCTCAGGAGCCCGGGGCGTCGCGGCGGGCCGGCCTGGAGCCCGGGAGCGCAGGGCCGCGTGGCGGGCGGAGGGAACTCGGGGCCCAGCCCCGCCGAGCAGGCCGCCGCGGCCTCCGGCAGCCTCCACCCTCGCCTCCGCGCCCGGCCTCCCGGCGCCATCTTTGAACCTGGAACCGGTGCTTCACCTCCGCAGTTCTTTTGCCCAGAAGGAGCGGCACGTTGTCAACCGAGTCGTTTCTTGGAGGTATCGCAAACCACACACACACGTATGGCGATATCTGCGGAAAAAAAAACATTCACTTTTTTAATTTTTCTTCTTGGGCCGTGGGGGAAACCATTGCACGACCGCTTCAAAAATGGTGTCTCCCGCTTCACTCGCCCTGACTTCCGCTCACGCACGCGCGGAGGGAGCCGGCGTCGGGGTCACGTCGGAGTACGCAGGCGCGGGTGGGCGGGGCCGTCACTATAGCAACCCGTGTGCCAGCCTCTCGGCTCCTCCGGGCGGGAAGCGCTGGCGTCGCGGAGCTGGCGACCCGCGGGAATGCGAACGCCGAGGGTCCCGGGAGGTCCGGGCCGCTGCAAGACGAGACCCTGGGCGTGGCGTCCGTGCCCTCGCAGTGGAGGGTGGCCCAGGGCATCCGCGGGGAGACGGTGAGGGCGCGGGCCCGGCTCGGGAGCCGCGGGCGGGCGGGCGGGCGGGACGCCGGGCCCGGCCCTGAGGCGGGCCGAGGGCTCAGGTGGTGACCCAGCCGTCCCCAGCCTCCGGAGGACGATCTGCGAGGACCCCACTCCCCGTGGGTGTCCCGTAAAGTTTGTAATGGCGTTCCTGGTGATAAGTAGCTTCACTAAGTGGTTTAATCAAAAACAGAAAAGAAAAAGGAAAAAAGAGGAAGGAAACACGGTAGAGGCGCCGCGATGAGAGGAAAGCCCGGCCCGGTCTCCCCGATAGGACGTGGGTGCAGATTTGAGCCTCTGCACACTGGAGGTCCCTCGGCCATCGAGGGAAGGAGAGCAGAGGAACTGCATTTGTAGTAAGCCGATCTCATGTATGGTGTGAGCTGAATCCTCCCACCTGGCTGGGGGACTCCACGCAGTTGGTGGATTGCAAGATGGGTTTCACACCTGCACTCCTAGCAATGCAGGAGGCTGAGATCTGCCGTTTGAAACCATCCAGGCAGGAAGGTCTGTGAGGTTCTTATCTCAGTTAAATCATATTAAAAGCCAGAAGTGGCACTGTGGCTCAGGTTGTAGAGTGCAGCCTGTTGGCTCAAAGTTTAGGACTCAGGACCCAAAAAACAACAGCAGCAGCAACAACAGCAAAAACAAGCCAGGCACCAGAGGCTCACACCTGTAATCCTACCTTCTCAGGAGGCTGAGACGTGAGGATCACAGCTTGAAGCCAGCTCCAGCAGAAAAGTTCCTGAGACTTATCTCTAGTCAAGTACTCAGAAAAGCCAGAAGTGGCAGTGTGGCTCAGGTGGTAGAGTGCTAGCCTTAAGCACAAAGAGGCTTAGGGATAGTGCATAGGCACTGAATTCAAGCCCCAGGACTGGCCAAAACAAACAAAATCCAAGGAGGGTTTCTTCCAGGTGATCTTTGTAGCAGACTTGGAAAAGTGAGAGCTAAGTAAAGCAGTCCAGGCTGAGCATGTGGCTGGTCGGAAGGTCTTGGTTTCCTGGCAGATTTGTTTGAGGAAGCATGTGGAGCAGAAGAGACGGGGATCCCAGGTGAGGTCTGAAGGACAGGAGGGTTAAAAAGCCTTTAGTTGATGGTTCACAGCTATAATCTTTTTAGTTACTCAAGAGGCTTAGATCTGAGGATCGTAGTTTGAAACCAGCCTTGGCAGGAAACTCCTTGAGACTCTTACCTTCAAATAACTACCCAAAAGCCTAAGTGGAACTGTGACTTAAGTGACTAAAGCACTAGCTTTGAGCAGAAAAACCATAGGGACAGTGCCCAGGCCCTGAATTCAAACCCCTGGATGGACAGACAGACAGATATACACCAGATACACACACACACACACACACACACACACACACACACACACACAAAGAAAAGAAAAGAGTAGCTGGGCACCAGTCATTTATGCCTATAATCCTTTGTAATCATAGCTACTCAAGTAACAGATCAGAGGGTCACAATTTAAAGCCAGACCAGTCAATAAAGTCTATGAGCCTCTTTTTTTAAAACCAGCCCTGGGGGCCGGGAATTTGGCCTAGTGGTTAAAGTGCTTGCCTAGCATGCACGAAGACCTGAGTTCGATTCCTTGGTACCACATATAGAAAAAAGCCAGAAGTGGTGCTGAGGCTCAAGTGGTAGAGCTCCAGCCTTGAGAAAGTCCAAGGACAGTGCTCAGGCCCTGAGCTCAAGCCCAGGACTGGCAAAATAAAAAATAAAAAATAAAAAAAATAAAACCAGTCCTGGGGTTTGAACTCAGGGCCTGAGCACTGTCCTTGGGCTTTCTCAAGGTTAGCACTCTACCTCTTGAGCCATAGCACCATTTCCAGCTTTTTCTATGAACATGATATTGAGGAATCGAACCCAGACCTTTGTGGACACTAGGCAAGCACTCTACCATTAGGCCAAATTCCTGGCCTCTGTGAGCCTCTTATCTCCCATTAGCTACTGAAAAAGCCAGAAATATAGCTATGATACAAGTGTTAGAATGTCATCTTTGAGCAAAAGAAGCTCAGGGACAGCATGCAGGCCATGAGTTCACACCCCAGGATCAGCAAAAAAAAAAAAAAAAAAAAAAAGCTCTTGTGCTCAGCGCTGGTGGTGGCTCATACCTATATTCCTAGATACTCAGCAGCCCAAGGTCTGGTGATCAAAGTTCAAAGCCAGTCCCTTCAGGAAAGTCTGTGAGACTGTTTGTCTCCAATTGACAGAAGTGAGCTGTGCCTCAGGTGGTAGATTACTAGCTTTGAGTGGAGAAAGAGACAGTTAAGCTACAGTGCCAGCATGCACACAGAGACACAACAAAAGAAAGATCTTGCATTGTATGGATGTGGTCTTTCCATCTTGCATGAAAATAAGCTGTGTGTTTTGCAGAAGAGGAAATATAGGTTATTGAAACCCTGGATAGCCTTGGTCAGCAACGTTAATGTTTTTTCTTTTCTTTTTCTTTTTTTGCCAGTCAGTCCTGGGGCTTGAATTCAGGGCCTGAGCACTGTCCCTGAGTTTCTTTCACTCAGGGCTTGCCACAGTGCTGCTTCCTGCTTTTTTCTGATTACGTGATAATGAGGAATGGAACCCAGGGCTTTCTGCATGCTAGGCAAACACTCTAACCCTCAGCCACATTCCCAGGCTCTCCAGGAAATGATGATCTTGAGAACACATAGGTATTTGCCTGATGCCTTGATGTCTGCAGATGTCCAGCCAGGATCTGAGCTGGCTCCAAGCCCTTCTTCCCTGTGCCTTTACTGCATAGGAATGCTTCTGTCCCAAAGCAAATCCAGTTCAGTCTGTCACATCTTCAATGAAGGTAAATAGAAATGTCATGCACTGATATTTATTATTTTATTTTTATTTTTGCACTGACATTTAAACAACAGTTCTGAAGATGGAGATTTTAGGAGATTCTGGGATGGGATCTATTGAGGTAGTGAGGACCAGTTCGATGAGGAAGACTGAGGGAGACTGGGGAGCAGGGAGTGAGATGGAGGCGCCTGAGGTTTCTGTGGATAGCTTTAACCTTAAGCTTGTAAGAAATGATGTGTTACTTGGAGTATATAGGTTTATATATTGGGTTATATATGAATTATATCCATACAGGTCATTCCGTAGCCCATTGCCATTTCTCTCCTGTCCTGAAGGATGCATATATATATTATTATTTTTTTTTGGTGGTTCATGGGATTTGAACTCTGGGCCTGGGCACTGTCCCTGAGCTCTTCAGCTCAAAGCTACTGCCCCACCCCTGAGCCACAGCCCCACTTCCCGTTATCTAGTGGTTAATTGGAGATAAGAGTCTTTGAACCCAGATCCTCAGATTTGAGCCTCTTGAGTGTCTAGGATTATAGGTGTGAGCCACTGTGCCAGGTCTGAAGGAAATTTCTATTTTTTTTTTTTTTGGTCTTTCCTTTTTTACATACTGGGGGTTGGACCCAGGACATTGCACTGGCTAGAGATTCTTATTCTTATCTATTTAGGCCTTAGGATTGAACCCAGGGACTTGTGCAAATTACATACATGTTCTGTATTTTAACATAACTCCAGTCTCCAGTTTTGTTCTGGTGCTAGTATCAGGGCTTGAAATCTTGGCCTTACCCTTTTGCTCAGCTCTCTTGCTCATGGTTAGTGCTGTATCATTTGAACTGTACCTCCAGCCCCTCGTCTGGATGATGAATTGGAGATGGGGTCTCCCATACTTTTCTGTCAGACTGGCTTTGAATTGAGCACCTTTTTTATTTTTATTTTTTGCCAGTCCTGGAGCTTGAACTCAGGGCCTGAGCATTGTCCTTGGGCTTTCTCAAGGCTGGTAGTCTGCCACTTGAACCACAGCACCACTTCCAGCTTTTTCTATATATGTGGTTCTGAGGAATTGAACCTGGGTCTTTATGCATGCTAGGCAAGCACTCTACCACCAGGCCAAACTCTTGGCCCCTGAATTGAGATCCTTTAGGTCTCAGGCTCCTGAGCTGCTAAGCTTACAGGTGTGAGTCATTAGTGCCAGATTGGATTTTGTTTCTGATGTAGGGTCAGTTCCCAGCACTGTAATAATAATAATAATAATGATAATAAGTAAAAAAGGCCCTGAGTTCAAGCCCCAGGACTGGCAAGAAAAAAAAAAGTAAAAATGTAAATTTCCCTTTTAATTTTTTCTCCCTTTTTTGAAGTGACCTTGAATACCCTAAGGAAGTACTCTGCAACTGAGCTTCAACCCTAGCCTAGCCTAACAAAAGCTTCTTAAACTTCATTTTATTTAAACAGTGCCAGTTTGATGAACCATTAGGCCGTTTCCAGTTTTTCTTTATTATCAATAAACTCTTTGATGTGTATTGTAACTAAATTTTTATTTAGTTCCTTTATTTGGTAAGTTCCTGTAGAAAAGTTGAACATTGCAACATTGTAATATATTTGTGCTTCAAGAGGGATTTAAAAAGCAAAACATTAAACATTAATAGTCTAACTTCTTTTCTTGCTATGTGCTGAACTGTTGACAGAGGATAGGATCCTAACCTTGGTTAGAGTTGAGGATTCTTTTGAATAACCCTAGGTTTGAATTTAGGGTTGCCTTGTGCTTGTTTAGCTTCCTAGCTTAGTTGGTGCTCTACCACTTGAGCCAAGTCAGTAGCCTGGCCTTTTGCTGGTTATTTTGGAGATGGTGTTCCATGGACTTTGCTGCCTTGGATTGGATTTAAGTCTCCTGCGTAGCTAGGATTGCAGGTGTGAATCATTCAAGCTCCATTAGGATTTAGGATTTGAATCAGTGGTTTGGCCTACGCCAGCCCGTGACTTTCTGCAACGTGGGTGCTGTGAGTTCTCGGAATGTGACCGCCAATTCCAAACTACAAAGCTGCTCACGTAAAGATAATTTTCTATGTTGGCGCCCATTGAACTATCTGAGAGGAGCTGTCCTAGCTATCCCCCTGCTTTTTTATTTTATTTAACTAGTCTTGGGGCTTGAGCTCAGGACCTTGGACCTTGGTATTGTCCCTGAGCTTCTTTTGCTCAAGGTGAGCACTCTACCACTTGAGCTGCAGTGCCACCTCTGGCCTTTTCTGTTTGTGATACTGAGGAATTGAACCCAGAGCTTCATGCATGCTAGGCAAGCACTCTACCATTAAACTACATTCCCAGCCCCATATATATATATATATATATATTTTTTTTTTTTTTTTTTGCCAGTCCTGAGCTTGAGCTCAGGGCCTGAACACTGTTCTTGGGCTTTCTCAAGGCTAGAGCTCTACCACTTGAGCCGCAGCACCACTTCTGGCTTTTTCTATATGTGAGGTACTGAGGAATCAAACTCAGGGCTTTGTGGATGCTGGGTGATGACTCTACCAATATACTATGCTCTCTTCCAGCCTGTTTGTTTAGTTATGTCAGTACTAATGCTTCGCCTCGGCCTGGCTGCTGTCTCTTAGTTTTTTCTTTTTCTTTTTTTTTTTTGCCAGTTCTGGGCTTGAGCTCAGGGCCTGCGCACTGTCCTTGGACTTTCTCAAGGCTGGAGCTCTACCACTTGAGCCTCAGCACCACTTTTGGCTTTTTCTAAGTATGTGGTACCAAGGAATCGAACCTGGGTCTTCGTGCATGCTAGGCAAGCACTCTACCACTAGGCCAAACTCCCGGCCCATCTTAGCTTTTTCATTCAAGGCTGGCTGTCACACACTTGAGCAGTATCTCCACTTCTGGCTTTTTTGCTGGTTGATTGGAGACAGGAGTCTCATGGACTTTCTTGCCTTGGTTGGCTTTAAACTGTGATCCTTTACACCTCAACCTTCTGAAACACTCATGTTCAGCTAGGGTGTGCGTGTGTGCATGCGTGTGTGCGTGTGTGCGTGTGTGCATGCATGAGCGTGCATACCATAGAGCTTGAACTCAGGGCCTAGGAACTATCCCTGAGCTTTTTGTGCTTAAGGCTAATACCCTGTCACTTTGAGCCACAGCTCTACTTCTGGTTTTTTGGTGTTTTCTTGGAGATGAGTCTTACAAACTTTTCCTGCTCCAGATGGCTTTGAACCACAATCCTCAGGTATCAGCATACTGAGTAGCAAGGATGATAGATATGAGCCACCAGCTCTCCTGGTTCCATTTTTTATTTTTATTTTTTGCCAGTCCTGGGCTTGAGCACTGTCCTTGGACTTTCTCAAGGCTAGTACTCTACCACTTGAGCCTCAGCACCACTTCCAGCTTTTTGCTATGTATGTGGGGTACCAAGGAATCAAACCCGGGTCTTCGTGCATGCTAGGCAAGCACTACCACTAGGCTAAACTCCCGACCCCAAGTTTTTAATTTTTTAAACTCCTGTTTTTTTCTTATTATGTAGTCCAGGCTGACTTTGAAGTCCTAATCCTCCAACCTCTGCCTCCTTCGTGCTTTCATTACAGATGTGAAATACCACGCCTGGTCTTTTTCAACAACAGTGCAGTTCAGTGGCTTCTAGGTCCCTCCCAGCACTGCTGTCCTCTCTGTCTAGCACCAGGGCTTTCTTCCTCAGTGGGTGCTGTCTTTGACCCAGAGGCTGAGTACCTTGAGGACAGGGTGGAGACCAGTGTCATTTTCCATCTCCCAGGAAATGCTCCACTGCACCTGAGCCTTCCACGCCTTGCCGCCACCTCTTGAAGTGCACCCTCCCTCACCCTGGACTGGTCACCTTTGGCCCTTGCCTCGGTCATGCAGTGCTCCCAAGCTGATTGGCCAGGGCAATGAGTGGCAGAGGCCTATAGTGTTAGAATAGTGAAACTCACCTAGCCTTTGGCAGATGCTTCCTGCAGCTGCCCTGGAGCTCCCTGGGGAGGGAAGCCCACTGGTCCTGGGAGAGCTGGGGGCCTCTGTCTCTTTTCCTGTGGCACTGGTGATTCTTGTCTTTTGGGTGTACGCTCGGTTTCAGATCCAGTCATATGCAGTCCAGCTCACTAAACTTACGTTTTTTTGGTGCTGGTCTTGAGGCCTAAGGTATTATACCTAAGGTCTTTGTTTAAGGCTAGTGCTGTACCACAGCTCTACTTCTGTTTATTTGTTTTATAGTTTCCAAGTAGAGATAAGAGTCATGGATTGGGAGTTTGGCCTAGTGGTAGAGTGCTTACCTAGCATGCACGAAGACCCAGGTTCAATTCCCCCATACCACATACAGAGAAAAAAGCCAGAAATGGTGCTGTGGCTCAAGTGGTGGAGCCCTAGCCTTGAGAAAAATCCAAGGACAGTGCCCAGGCCCTGAGTTCAAGGCCCAGTGCTGGCCAAAAAAAAAGAAAGAATCTTACATACCTTTCCGCCTGGGCTGATTTTAAATTAAGATCCTTAGATCTCAGCCTCTCGAGTAGCTAGGATCACAGACCTGAGCCACTGGTTCCTGACTGAGCTGAGGTTTTGCTCTGGCCCGCCTGCCCCTGCGTGGGACTCCTTCCTGAAGCTCCTGACTCTGCTTCACTTCTCAGCCCATTTCACCACCGCAGAGGTGGCCTCCTTCCCAGCTTGACGGTCCAGCCTCCTGAGTCCTTTCAGTATCTCTGCCTCTGCCCAAGGACTTGGGGTTTTCCACATTTATTTGTCCCATCATTCCCACCCTCACTGAAGCACCTGGAACATAGGCCTCTTGCACCTCTTGTCCTGTGCGTTGGCCCTGTGAATATACACAATTGTATCTCTCCTGCATGCCAAACCCTGTGCCACATACCAGGGACATATGCTCGTTTACCAGCTGGAAGGACTGAGCAGGTACAATGGGGAGGGTGGGGTGCCTGTGCTGGGTTCCTGTGCCCTACAATCAGCTGTTTGACGGGGTCCTAGCCTGTGCTGGACAATAGTGGGCACAAGGCCGGCTCTTGCCAGCCATCCTTTGGTAAAGATGAGAAGTGTGTGGACGTAGGCTGGCATTTCCTCTGCTGATCCAATGCCTGCACCTGTTCCCAGCTGAGCAAGGAGGTCCTTGCAGACAGGTGGCTGTGTGGAGGGGGCATGGGTCCCTCTTCCGCCCTCTGGAGCATCCTGTGGGGGGAGCAGTGGCAGGGCGCAGCGTCTACTGGTGGCCAGGTGGTGGCCAGTGCTGGCTGCAAGGGGCCAATCTTGTTACCTGCTAGCCTCCTAGCTGAGTCCCCCCCTCCCCTCCATAGGTACCTAGCAAATGTCCCAGCACAGCCTCCTACTGGCTTATTTGGGTCACATGACCGTAGCTGAGCCAATCACTGGCTGGGAGAAGATACAGAGTGATACAAAGCTCTGGTTGTCTGGCTGCAAGTCACGTGTCCCCTTCTGTGTCATCTCCAACCTCAGCCACCAGAGGGTGCCTCCTGGTGACAGGAAGAGGGTCCACTGGGCACAGAAAGCATCTAGAGATAGCACCCGAGCGAGCTAGTGTGAAGAGGGCATGTGTGCCGCCACATCGCGACGCTGGTTTATTTCTCCCTCCTAGAAAAGCTGCCAGACAGCGAGCATCGCCACCACCGAGGTGTCCACCCAGGCCCGGAAGCATGCAGATGCCCAGGTGCAGACGGAGGCCCCCGAGCCAGTGGCTGTGCTGCCTTTGCCCCGGCACCACAGCCCGAGGCTGGTGGCCTTTCTCCGCCGAGTGGAGGCCATGGTCATCCGGGAGCTGAACAAGAACTGGCAGAGCCATGCCTTCGATGGCTTCGAGGTGAACTGGTCCGAGCCACAGCAGACGGTAGGACCTATGTTGCCAGCTCAGGCTGGAGCCACCCCACATGTCCCCCTAGCCCTCCAAGTTTCAGTGGCACTAGTGCCCAGCTGCCGCTGTTAATTTGTTTTTTGTGCTCCTTGAGTCCTGGCCCCTGTTCTGGGAGATGGTACTGTCAGACTGTCCATCTTCCTGCTGGAGAGGTAAAGGTTACAGAGCAGCCTGTACCTGCGCCCGTGTACCTGAAGGGCTGCTCTGGCCTGGTGCTGATCTGGAGTCTTTGTGTGGCATTGCCTTTACTGCTCAAGGCACCCAAGAGTCTCATACCCATGGCTTCCTATGAGACTGGAGTACCATAAGGCAAACAAAAACAAAATGGTGCTCAGAGACAGGTGGGCACAATGGCTCACGCCTATAATCCTAGCTACTCAGGAGGCTGAGATCTGAGGATCGAGGTTCAAAGCCAGCCTGGGCACAGAAGGACCTGAGACTTTATCTCCAATTAACCTCTAGAAAAATGGGAAATTGGGCTTGGCTCAAGGGTAAGGCATACCTTGAGCTGTAGAGCTCAGGGACAGCACCCAGGCCCAGGGGTAGGGGGGTAGCCTTCAGCTGAAGAGCTCAGGGACAGCGCCCAGGCCGAGTTCAAGCCCTATGACCCCCACACACAGAGAAAAGCTGGGAATAGTGCTGTGGCTCAAGTGGTAGAGTTCTAGCCTTGAGAAAGCCCAAGGACAGTGCTCAGGCCCTGAGTTCAAGCCCTAGATCTGGAAAAAAGAAAACAAGAATGTGATGCCCTGAATTCAAGCCTCAAGACTTGCATACACAGAAAAATAAATTTAGTTGGACACCAATGGCTTATACCTATTATCCTAGCGGCTCAAGAGGCTGAGTCCTGAGGATCAGGGTTCAAGCCAGCCCAGGCAGAAAAGTTCAACAGACTCATACTTCTAATTAACTAGCAGAAAGTTTAAGGTGGAGCTGTAGTTCTAGTGGTAGAGTGTCAGCTTAGCAAATAAGCTGAATGAGCAAAAGACCCTGAGTTCAAGACCCTGCACAGTGGCTCACACCTATAATCCTAGCTAGTTAGGAGGCTACGATCTGAGGATCATGGTTCAAAGCCAGCCCAGGCACTAAAGTCCATGAGACTCATCTCCAGTTAACCACCAGAAAAACTGGAAGTGGTGCTGTGGCTCAAGGGGTAGGGCAGTGGTAGGGTGAAGGGTTGCACTTTCCTTCAGGACTGGGCAGTGGCTGTGGCTGTGGACAGCTTTTTGGGCTTGGCTGCACAGGCCAGGTGCTGCACCAAGCCACTGCTGTGTGGCTTTGGGGCTGGGCCTTGAAGATGACTTGTCTCTGCAGGTGTCCTGTCTGCACACGCTGTGCTACCCCCCAGCGCAGGCACAGGGTCTGCATGTCACCAGCATTTCCTGGAATGCCACAGGCTCTGTGCTGGCCTGTGCCTATGGTCGGTGAGTGACTGCTGGGACAGGTAGTGGGGCCAGTGGAGACCTCAAGATGCATGTGGGCCTGTGTACCCTGAGAATGTGGCCACTCTAGGCCATCTGGGCAGGGAGAATGCAGGGGTGGGGCTGTGTAGCAGCCTACCTTTCCTTTGCCAGCTGTTTCTCTGTGCCTGTATTTTGATGTCCCTTGCCTCATCTCCAGGGCCTTGGACTCTTTTTTTGCCAGTCCGAGGACTTGAACTCAGGGTCCAGGCACTTTCCTTGGGCTTCTCAAGGCTAGTGCTCTACCATTTGAGCCTCAGCACCACTTCCAGCTTTTTCTGTGTATGGTACCGAGGAATCAAACCCAGGTCTTCATTCATGCTAGGCAAGCACTCTACCTCTAGGCCAGCACTCTACCGCTAGGCCATGCTTCTGGCTAGGGCCTTGGACTCTCCAGGCATGGTGCTCTCAAGGTGTCACCATGCCCCTAGAATGCTGTGTTTGGGTGGGAGGGGGCACCGGCAAACGTGTCTGTTTGGTGGGGAGGTAGAAGATGACTGGTGCTAAGCGTGTCTGCACAGGTTGGATGATGGCGACTGGAGTACACTCAAGTCCTTCGTGTGTGCCTGGAACCTGGACCGGCGTGGGCTGAATCCCCAGCAGCCGCTGGCAGTGGTGGAGGTGCCCAGCGCTGTCATGTGCCTGGCCTTTCACCCCACCCAGCCCGCCCACATAGCAGGTGAGTGCACGCCCTGTGCCAGCCTCACTGCCTCAGCCTCTCAGGGCTGGCCTCCTCCCGTCCCAGGCTGGCTTCCTCCCTGCAGAAGTGGCAGGGGAAGGCCCCAAGGCCTAAGGAGATGGCAAGGCTGCCCCACCTTCTGGGGTGTGCCAGGCACAGGTTGGCATGGCACTGGGAGGAAGGGGCATCTGGAGAGTTGAGGTGGGGATTTCAAGGATGAGGCCCTCTGCCTTGGCTCCATAGCCAGTGCCTGGGTGGGAAGCTGTAGTGCTGGCTGTGGCAGAGCTGAGGCCTGGCCTGGCTCTCGGCAGGAGGGCTGTACAATGGAGAGGTGCTGGTATGGGACTTGAGCAGGCCCGAGGACCCCCTGCTGTGGCGCACAGGCCTGACTGATGACACCCACACGGACCCTGTGTACCAGGTCAGGAGGGGGACAGGGCTCACGACTTGAGACCAAGGGAAGGCCCTCGCCCTCCATGGGGGAAGGTCAGCAGCGTGTTCGGAGCTCCTCCGCTGTCCCGGCCTCTACAGGAGGCTGTGTGAGCTGCAGCACCCTCAGTGCTGGGATTCTGGGTCGGGAAAGGACCTCAGGCCCTGAGTGCCCCGGGGGGGGGGGGGGAAGGGGGAGGCTGGGTCCTGCCCCTCCTGTTCTGGGGAACTCCTTTTCCTGAAAGTGACTATAGTGGGGAGCGGGGAGCACTAGGGGCCATGTGTTCACACCGTCCCGCCCTGTCACCCCAGGTTCTCTGGCTGCCGGAGCCCCAGCACAGCCACCGGTTCCAGGTGCTGAGCGTGGCCACCGACGGGAAGGTGCTGCTCTGGCAGGGGGTTGGGGCCGGCCAGCTGCAGCTCACAGAGGGCTTTGCTGTGGTTGTGCAGCAGCTGCCACGGAGCAGCAAGCTGAAGAAGGTAGGGCCTGAGGAGGCCTGCGGCCCTGGGGACTGAGCCATCCGAAGCCCCGACCTCACCGCTGCCACTTCTTCACAGCCATCGCGGGGCGAGACCGAGGTGGGCGCCACCGCTGTGTCTTTCTCCAGCTTCGACCCCAGCCTGTTTGTGCTGGCCACAGAAGGTGGCTTCCCCATCAAGTGCTCACTGGCTGCAGAGGAGGCAGCGCTCACACGCATGCCCAGCTCTGTACCTCTGCGGGCTCCTGCGCAGTTCACCTTCTCTCCCCACGGGGGCCCCATCTACTCTGTGAGCTGCTCCCCCTTCCACAGGTATGGACTCCGCTGTGAGCCTGGTTGTGCATTTTGATTGGTCCTGGCTCGCCCCTTGTGAGGACTCACCCCGTGTCTGGGGCAAAGGGAATGCCGAGCTGATGGCTCAGGCAGCCTGGCCGTGCCTGTATGCCCAGTCATTGCCCATCCCCGTGTCTGGCTCTGCTGTGTCCTATGCAGGAATCTCTTCCTGAGCGCGGGGACGGATGGCCACGTCCACCTCTACTCCATGCTGCAGGCACAGCCCCTGACCTCACTGCAGTTGTCCCACAAGTACCTGTTTGCCGTGCGCTGGTCCCCCGTGCGCCCCCTGGTTTTTGCAGCTGCTTCTGGGGATGGTAGGAGAAGGCCATGGGCCTAACCTCGTCCAGTGGGGTTTGGCACCCAGCTGGTGCCTGGGTCCTGGGCTGGGGACTGACTGCCCATGGAGCCAAGATGACCTCCCACAGCTGGTGGGGTGGTCTTAGTTTCTAAATGTCTCCCTGCAGGAGATGTGCAGCTGTTTGATCTCCAGAAAAGCTCCCAGAAGCCCACAGCATCCATCATGCAGACCCACGATGGAAGCCCTGTCTACTGTCTGGAATTTAACAGCCAGCAGACACGGCTCTTGGCTGCTGGTGACGCCAAGGGCACGGTGAAGGTGTGGCAGCTGAGCTCGGCCTTCACGCAACAGGGGCCCCGGGAGACGGAGGACTTGGAGCAGCTGGCCTCAGAGATAGGCACCTGAGGGCCGCTGTGAGCACAGCAGGGGCGAGCTGTGTGAGCCAAATGAAGAGACGTTTCTAGGGGGAGAGTTGAGAGTCCTTTATTGTCTTTTACATGAACACAGAAGATGGGGCGGGGTGGTGGTGGGTGGGGAGAGCAAGGATGGAGGGAGCCAGCTGCTTAGGGTTGTCTAGGTTGGAATGAGGGCAGCTGGTTCAAGACACAGGTGTGGGTCCCCACAGCAACATGGTGATTGTGACCAGACCAGAAGCGGTTTATTGAAGCACCATTTTCTACTAAGTCTTAACCAAGCTAAGCAGGCTTACGGTTACACTGAAGGAAGTGCGTGGAATATTCTCAGTGGGCACAGAGGAAGTCACATGCAGCAGGGCAAGCAATGTGGAGGTCAGGCTAGCTGAGGATCAATTCACGAAGAGCGAGCGGGTGAACTCGACATAATCGAAGGCCGTGGGGAGCTCTCGGCCCTTGCCATCCACGTAGGGCTTCATGTGGGACACGCAGTAGTCGGCTTGTTCCCGGGTCAGGTTCTGTAGGAAGGGGGCAGTCAGCTCGGACAAGCAGGCACCAAGTTCAAGGTCCAGGTGTAAATGGAATGGAGCTTGTACACCCGTTCCCCAGCCTGTTGAAAGCTGAGGGGCAGTCCCGGAACCCTGGCCCCCGGGGGCCTCACCTGGTAGAGCTCCTCCTTGGTGACGTATGGCTTCCCCTCGGAGCTGAGGGCCCGGAAGGCGCTCTCGATCTCCTCACTGGACTTGACGTTTTCTGTCTCCCGGCTGATCATGAAGGCCATGTATTCTTGCAGGGAGACGTGGCCGTCCCTGAGGGGCACAGGTGAGTGTGGGAGCAGCCAGGTGGGCTGTGGTCCAGACCTGCGCTGCCGCCTCTATGGCCACAGCTTACCTGTTGGGATCCACGGTGTCCAGGATGGCCTCAAACTCCGGGTCGGGTTCTCCTTCCTCCACCATGGGGAGGTCGTAGCCCAGGGAGCGCAGGCAGGACTTGAACTCCTGGTGGTTCAGCCGGCCAGACTTGTCCTTGTCAAAGTGTCTGCAACAGAGCCCAGGGCAGCTCAGTGCACACGCTCTACTACTGTCGGCCCCACCAGGGCTGGGGCCATACTCACTTGAACATCATGCTGAACTCCTTCAGGGCCTCCTCGGTCACACCTGTTGTGTTCCTGGAAGAATGGCAGAGTTGGGGATGGGCCCCTCCTTCTGTGTGCCAGCCCTGACTGGCGCTGAGGGGCAGTACCTCCCTGGCAGCCCCCTCCCCCAGGACTCCCCTCCCTCAGGCACCTGGCCTGGATCTGTTGCTCCAAGTTGTGCTGCATGCGCATGCCCAGCTGGTCCAGCTGGTCCCACTGCTGGGCCAGGCCCACGGTGCTGTGCTCTGTGTACTTATTGTCCAGGATGAGGGCTTCTTCCATGGCAGCTCCCAGGTCCTCAATCTTCTTGAGCTGACTTCTCATGGCTCGGATCTCCTGGTGCTTGCGCTGTAGGTGGGATACAGAAGTGTGGGGACAGGACTCCCCCTCAGGCCCCAGTTTCACGAGTCTCCCAAGAGGGGAACATAAGTGGGGTTAAGTGTAGAAACCCAA
This sequence comes from Megascapheus bottae, assembly GCF_031878675.1. Classification (NCBI taxonomy): domain Eukaryota; kingdom Metazoa; phylum Chordata; class Mammalia; order Rodentia; family Geomyidae; genus Megascapheus; species Megascapheus bottae. Next base: position 85,609,494 of record NC_143511.1, on the reverse strand, counting down.
GTAAGTTGGGAAGAGGGTGTGGTGTGCGCAGCCAACAAACACTTCTGGGCAAGGCACAGAAGACATATTGCTTAGGTTTGTGGTGTCTCCTGGCAAGAATTTCACCACTAGATTCTCACCACCAGCCCAAAGACTTTCTCTAAAAGAGCCACAACACCACTTCTGGCTTTTTTTGTGTGTAAGTGATACCAAGGATTTGAACCCAGGGCTTCATGAATGCGAGGCAAACATGCTACTACTGGGCCATGCTCCCAGCCTTTTTTGTTGTTGTTGTCAGTTGTGGGGCTTGAGTGTTGAGCCTGGGCACTGTCCCTGAACTTTTCAGGTCAAGGCTAGTGCTCTACCACTTGAGCCACGGTGCCACTTCTGGTGGTTAATTGGAAGCAGGAGTCGCACAGGCTTTCCTGCCTGGGCTGGCTTTGAACCGTGATGCTCAGATCTCAGAGTCTTGAGTGGCTAGGATTACAGGTGTGAACCACTGGTTCCAGCTTCAGGGAAGTAAAGGGAATAAGGCTATGCCGCCTGCCTTGGTCCTGAGTGGAGCAGGGAGAGAAGAGCAGGCCTGGTGGGGAGGGGAGGAGAAGGAAAAGCAGGTCTGTGGGGGCACTCACTTTGGTAGCTTCGAGCTGGGACTCAAGGGTTCCAGATTCTTCCACCATGCAGGACCTAGACACAGAAGCACAATGAGGACAGGCCGACCTCAATGGACAGCTCAGAATGAACTTGGCTCTGAACGAGGTTCTGAGGAAGGCCCTCAGGGCCTGCTCTTCCTAACTGGCCCTGGAGCCAGGTCAGGTTTCCTGGTGTAGAGCCTGACCCTCCAGGGGTCACTCACAAAGTGGGTTTGTCTCTCACAGGAGTAGGTGGGCTGCTGGCCTAGCTGATCACCCTTCTCTGCAGAGACAACGGCAGAGGCCAGGGTGGTGGAGCCTCCTGCAGGCCTGAGTGAGCTGACCAGAGCTGAGACGGGACTGAACCCTAAACCTGGGCTCTGCCATCTACACTTAGCCAGGGCCACATTCTGAGAGGCAGGTGGAGCCGCTGGCGCCTGCTCCTCCCCAGGGTTACAGTGTGAGGTCACAGGCTACGGGTGAATGAAGACAACACACGAGTAGGGGTCACGTGCAGGGACAGGGTCACACAGTGAGCACAGCCTAAGTTTGAGCCCCAGTTCCTGTGTACTCAGGCTTGCCATGTCCACCTGTGTGAACCCAGCGAGCCAGGTAAGCCCTAGAAAGTCCCCAAGTTCAAAGTGCTCCAGCAAGGCAAGGCACCACAACCCCTCCTACCCCAGCAGGCGAGACTCAGGCAGGCCCCGTCCCCAGGGAAAAGGACACCCCAGGACCTGGAGCAGGAGGCAGGGCCAGTGCAATGGAGGGGACAGACCCTCCTCCCAAGCGGCCAGGGCATGGGTTAGTCAAAAAGCAGAGCCGCCTGGGAAGTCCAGAGTGCATTGGTAAAACCACAGTGAGGGAAGAAGAGAAATAAGGAGAAAAACCTTCCAGACAGATCATCCCCAACTTCATACTGATAGACACGAATGACCCGACGGTATGCTATGCTATGCAAAGAAAAGAAACCAAATGAATACACCAGAGGGGGCGAGGCAAGAGCACGCGAGACACACGCCACGAAGCCCATGCTGGCAGTGTACGGGTGAGGGGACCCTGCTGCCAGGTGGGAAGCAGAAGTGGCCTAGTGTCCCACCTTGGGACAGGTCACGAGGGCACTGGGCCAGGCGGGACAGGGCTTGAGAGGAGCCACGGGTGAGGGGGCACAGCACAGCACACAAGACCAGGGCAGCAGACAGCACATGAGGGGAGAGCCTGTGCCCCCAGCCACGGGGCCGAGGCCGGATGCTGCTGTTCCTCGCCCTCCCCACCCTGACTGGTTTGGGAAGATCTCTTCCGAGAGCAGCCATCTGCCAAACTTTAGGTGGCCAGCTAGGCCACTCTGGCTCAGTGAGCCTGGCCTGTATGGCAGGCCTGGGCAGAGGCCCCCCGTAACGCAGGACAGCCCTGCGACTCGCTGGGCTCCTCCAAGCCCTGTCTCCATCTCCCATGTAATAGCAGCAGTCCCTGCCTTCTATCAGGGCAATGAGCTGTAGTTACCTTCCTTCAGGGCAGCTGGGGTGCTGCACAGCTCCCCACTGCACCCAGCCTGAACCCTCAGTCATGCCAGCAGCCTCATGCCCACTGACCATCAGGGGCTGCTATGGTTTTTGGGGACACACTGGGGAAACAGAGGTTTTGGACTCAGCTCTGGCCTCCTCCTCCGGCCTCGTCCCCTCCTGCAGGGATGGGAACCGAGGGCAAGGTGAGAGACGTCCCGCCTTTTAGCGGCCACACTGCAGGCTCTGTAGGGCTAGGGGCTGCAGGGAGGGCACACGCTGCTTGTCAGGTGACAGGCACAAGGTGGGCAGGATCCTATCTTGGGATCCTCTGCAAGCCAGGCCACGGGGGATGAGGGGCACAGGGACATGCACACGAAACCACCACACCACGAGCCCGGAAAAAGAAGACAATATTAACCCATCGAGGAGATATGTTCTGTGTGGATCCAAACAGCCATGACACGTGGGGTCCGGACGCAGCAGCAATCGGGAGGGGACAGAGAGAAGACAAAGAAAAGACAAAACCAACATCATCAGTACCATTCTGCCATCAACCTTGACTGTTGCCGAGCTCCTGCTGGGGCCACGCACAGTCCCAGCAGTCCCCTGAGTGGGGACATCTGACAGCTTTGCTTTGGGGAGATGAACCATGCAGTGTGTTCTTAACGGTCTACCCCGGGCTTCGTGGATGCTAGGCAAGCACTCCACCGCTAGGCCATGCTCCTGGCCCTCACTTGGCTTTTTGCTCACAGCTGGCACTTCATAACTTGAACCACTCAGCTCCACCTGTGGCTTTTTGTTACTTAGATGGAGGTAAAAGACTCAGGACTTGTCTGCTCAAGACGGCTTTAAATACTCCATCTTCAGATCTCCTGGGGAGCTAGGGTTATAGGCTACCGGTGTGAGTCACTGTGTCCCACAGACCTCTGATTTTGCAAAGCTCTAGGTGCTAAGCAGCTGGAGGCCGGAGGGTCTAGCCTCAGGGACCCGAGCTCTCCCTAGGCTATCCCACAGAGCACGCACCTGGTCTCTTGGATCCACTGGTGGAAGGCATTGGCGTGCTGGGCAAACTCCTGGCGCAGCTTGTCATTTTCCTCCTGCCGCCGTTGCTCTTTCTGCAGCTCCAGCTCCCGCTCCTAGGACCAAAGGGACCCTGTGTTTCAGATGGCCGAGTGCAGACGTGGATCGGGGTCCGGGAAGTGGTCTGAGCTCTAAGGAGGGGCTGAGGTAGGGCTGAGAGGTGGGGAGATGGCAGGGGGAGGCGCACCTTGATGATTTTCTGCAGGTTTCTCCAGGTCTCCTCCAAGGCCTCCATGGTAAACCAGGTGTAGGGGTTGGAGGCCACACGGAAGCTCTTAATCTGCCGGTCCAGCTCAGCCAGCTGGTTGAAGTCCGCCTGCGCGGAGCTGAGGGAGGAACGGAAGGCATCATGGGCCTCACGCAAAGCTTTGATTTCTTCTAAGGAGTTGCAGCGGACAGGGTCGGTCAAGTCTTCTTCAGCATTTTCAAACCAGCTGTTAAAGGCAGAAGCCTTTTTGGCAAAGGTCAAGAAGAGGTCTTCGACCTGGAAGCAGAGGAGGAGGTACGTTAGGAGACTACAGGGCAGAGAGCACGTAAGGCCTGTGGGAGTCAGAGGCGTGCCCAGCCCGCTGGGAGCCTGGCTTTGCTCACTGTTCCTCTGGTGGGCAGGCCAGGGCTTCCTCACAGGATGCACGCAGAGAGAAGTCAGGTGTGCCATCCCGACAATGGGCCCTCACCTTGCGGAAATGACTCTGGGCCTCCAGCAGCTTCTTCTTCCGGGTGGCCGAGTTGGCCAGCAGCTGGCTCCACCTCTTCATGAGGGAGGCATGCCGAGCCTCAATCGCCTTTGACTGGATGTGCTTGGCGGCCAGCAGCTGGTCTTTGAGAGCGGTGATGTTGGCAATGCCCTCCTGCTGGAAAGCCTGCAGGCCAGCGTCAAACGTTTCCTGCAAGGAGCAGCGTGAACATTTGCAGTGACGGCATTGGGACAGGATGTGTTCTTCCCGCTGTGGCTCATTTGGCTCACCTCAGCACTCGGGCATTGGTGTACCAAGAGGCCCCTACCACATGGCCACCTTTGGTTCATTCATTTCCGGCCCACAGACACAGGCGACCCTCCATACCAGCCCTGAGCCCCCACCGGTCCCCATGCAGATGCCCGGTGAAGCACTGTGTTCCCAGTTATTGTGGAGCTCCAGGATGAGAGCAGCCTGCTGCTGAATGCCCATGGCCTCCCACGGGAACCAGTTGTCCACTGGAGTGCTGGGGTGCTGAAGGGCGGGTGACTTTAGCCCACCAATCAAGAGAGCAGTCACTCTCTCTCACCTGCTTGGTGAGAAGCGTCTGGACTGAAGACAGGTCTCGGCCATAGTCATCCGTCTTCAAGCTGTTCTCCTTTTCACCTAGAAAACCAAGCGTGGTTCCTTTCCCACTCCTTCCCATGGGGCGAGAGGGGAAAGAACACCGGAGAGCTGACACAAGTGTGACCGTCCTCCATATCAGTCCAATGCCCTCTGACCACGGCTCTCATCCTTGCACCACAAGAGGTCCCCTCCTAACGCGGTGGTCATGTGGACCCCAGGAACAGAATCCAGTCCCCCTGCAGGGCTTGGCAGGCCTGAGTAGGACCAGTGTGCAAGCCGGTGGCCAGGTCTCCCCACGGCAACTACGTGGGAACACACCTATCCCCGTGGCCCGTATCGGGAGGGATACTTTGGGCCTTGTCAAGGCTGCTCACCGATCCAAGACTCCACGACGTCCGCCTTCCAGTTGAACTGAAGGAAGGCCGAGTTCTCATCCAGCTTCGCCTTCCTCTGGGCCGCCGCCTTCTCCAGGTCAGACACCTTCCCGTTCAGGCCCTTCATCTTTGAGGAGATGTTCTCCTCATGGTGATTGTTCTGTTTGGGAACAGAAGCACAGTGACCGTCCCTTGCCTCCCTGTGCCCCAGGACAGCGCTGCTCCCCACAGACAGCCGTGGGCTCCCCGGCTGTGCTGAGCAGGGGGTGTGGAGGAGGCAAAGGCCTCAGGTGGAGCCCTGCCCTGGCAGCGCAGTCTCTGGGCATCCATGCTAAAGAGTGAGAAAGACGCTGGCATTTAGGATTGCAGTGACGTATCACGACCAGTGGTCTCGAAAGCAAACAGCACAAACCAGCAGGGGCGGGAGAGAGCCAGCAGAGTGTCGGCTCATGGTCCAGAGTTAAAGCCCTAATGCAAAACCAAATAAACCAAAACCAAACCCCACTCGCCTCACAGCTCTCTCCTAGGGGGTGAGGGACCCTCGTGTCTGAGAGCACTTTTATATTGGTTTATGCTGAGCAGGGCCAGAATGAAAGCTCTTCAATGATCTGGATTTTTTTTTTTTTTTTTTTGCCAGTCTTGGGGCTTGAACTGAGAGTCTGAGCACTGTTCCAGAGATTTTTTTTGCTCAAAGCTAGTTCTCTACCACTAGAGCCATAGCTCCACTTCTGGCTTTCTGCTGCTTAATTTTCCTGCCCAGGCTGGTTTCAAACTGCAATCAGATATTAGACTCCAGAATAGCTAGGATAACAGGCATGAGCACTGGTGCTGGTTTGTTTTTTTTTCTTTTTTTTTTTTTTGTGGGTCATAGGGCTGGGACCAGGCCTGGACACTGTCCCTGAGCTCTTCAGCTCAAGGCTACCACCCTACCCTTGAGCCAAGCCCCACTTCCCATTTTCTAGAGGTTAATTGGTGATAAGAGTATCAGGTCCTTTTGTGCCCAGGCTGGCTTTGAACCTTGATCCTCAGATCTCAGCCTCCTGAGTAGCTAGAATTACGGGTGAGAACCACCGCGCCCAGCTAGCCTGGCTGTTTTGTGTACTGTTTTACATGCTCTAAAGAGGTTCTATTATTGACTTTTTTTTGGCCAGCCCTGAAGCTTCAATTCAGGACCTGGGCCAGTTGCTTTCTCAAGACTAACGCTCTACTACATGAGCCACAGCACCATTTTTTTTTTTTCCTGTATACGTGTTAACCAAGGGATTGCACCCAGGGCTTGGTGCTTGCTAGGGTCAACTTCTGGCCCATGAGAAGCCATCTTCAGATTTCCAATGTCCCACCTTCCCTACAGAGATGCCTGGCCTTACTTCCAGCAGAAATAACAAGCACCCTAGCACGTGACTACTTGCGTTGGCACTGACGCTTCTGTTTGGTGCGGAACTTGGGAGCCTCTGTGTCTCCACACAGACCTGTCTCTAGGGAATATGAGCGGTGACAGAAGTGTGTCCTGCAAGCACGCCCGTCCTGGGGTGGGACCAACTAACTTCTCAGAGGGCCAGGCTCCTCTTTTTTGTTTTGGTAAGGATTTATTTTAGTATAAAGAGGACCAGTAAGGAGAAACAGGAAAAGAAACGATTTCCTGCTCCACCTGCAGGAAGTGGGAATTAAAGCCTCAGCACAGTGGCCGTGGTCGGCCGCAGGCTCACCTTCTTAATGAGGTCTTGTCCGTTGGTGCAGACGTCATTCACACGATCCTTGTGAACGGTGAAATCTGTCTCAAAAGCTTCATGTTTTTTCAGTAAGCCCTGGAACAGGACAGTGAGACCAACTCCTGAGTGCCTAGGCCTGGGGTGGGGGACAGACACTGCTGTGTGCCCCGCCCCCAGGGTGGGGGGAGGCTGGGATGAGAGGGCCTTTCCACAGGGATCCAGCTTCCCTCTTTCCTTCTCCATCCCCAGAAACGAAGTTGCAAATCAATGAATTATTTGGCACCCCCAGTGAGGAACCTGGCAGGTCTTCCTTCTTGTACACTGGGCCCTGGAGGCAAGCCCCCCCCACCTCATTGTTCCTTCTGGAGACCTTGACCTCACCACACCTCCCTCCCTCATCCTGAGGAGTGCAGGGCCTCCTAACATCACACACCCGCTACAGCTTGAGTGCTACGATGCTAACCTCAGGCAGAAGAGCTTAGGGATAACGCCTAGGCTGTGTTCAAGCCCCAGGACTGACCCCTGCCACCCCCCCCCCAAAAATGGGTAATTTGGACATAACAGACAGGTAATATTTAGATCCAGAGCACTGCCACCGGGACGTATGAGGAACAGGGAAGGGGTCTTGTCTACCGCTGTGCACAGCATAACTGGTTTCAGGCTTCCAGGCATCAGGACGGTGGGCAGAAGCACCACGTCTGTGGCAGCATTCTCAGTTTTTCTGACCTGAATAGCAGCAAGTGTGTCTCCGTAATCCTCACTGGCCACCAGTGTCATTTTCTCATTGATCCAGGCTTCTTCCTCTTCCACATTAGCTACGAACTGCTGATATTCCAGGGACTCTTCTAGCCGCTGACCCCTGTTTCCCCAAGAGGAAAACACAGCAGTTACAATGTCACAGGCCATTGTGAGTGGTGCTCAGAGAGGAGCAGGTAGATGGCAGACAGGTGTGCCGCAGTCCACACCCAGGGCCTGCTGGAAGGAGTGACTGTTCTTGTGGGCCCAGGGAGCTGGTAGAAGACCCAGGCTTTGTTCTCTACACCCAAGAGCTCCCTGGTCAGAGGCTCACCGTGCTGCTGCCAGCTGCTTCAGCTCTTTCCAGTGCTCCACGAACTGGGCCAAGCGCTGCTGGATCTCTTCCTGCCCAATGGTGTTATCATCAGACAGTTTCTTCCCAGTGTCCAGGACGCCCTAGTGAGCAACAAGAGTTACCAGTGGGCAGTGCTTCCAGGAAGCGTCCCAATCTCCCAGGCTCCAGTCTCCACGTCTCCAGGACTGTGAGATACCAACTAGGAATTTGTCAGCTGGCCCACTCCCGGCCCTCTGCCTCTGAGGAAGGCACCTTCCGCACCTGGATGGCGGGCTCGTGAGCAGCCAGTTCTGCTTCTAGGCGTTTGTGCTTCTTTCTCAGGTTCTGCACACCTGTGAGGTCTCGGCCATAGTCTTCAGAGCTCACTAGCAGCTTCTTCTCCCTGAAAAAGAGGCAGTTAGTCTGCACCCCTTCCTCACCCACCTCCATTAATCTCTCTGGAAAAACCCTGTCTGGTTTTTTGCAAACCAGGTGAGTCCCCTCTGGGGCCTCGGCTGATGGCCATGTCCATTGAGTCCTGGCTCAGCAGAGGGCAAGCGCTGCCTCGGGCACCTCTGGCACTGACTCCGTTAACCTTGCATCATCATCGCAGGCATGGAATGTATATATCAGAGGTGGAATTCGGGGTCTTGTGTTTGTCAGGCAGGTGCTCTACCACTTAGACCACGCCTCTAGTCTAGATATTTCCATATGTAATTCTTTTAAGGTTGTAAGGAAGCAAAGAATTAGGAGAGAGAAGTTGGTCTTAAAAATAACTTGTTTACAGCCAGATGTGGTGGCTCATGCCTATAATCCTAGCTACTCAGGAGGCTGAGATCTGAGGATCGAAGTTCAAAGCCAGCCAGGCATTAAAGAATGTGAAACTCTTATCTCCAATTAATCACTAGAAAAGGGGACGTGGGGCTTAGCTCAACGGGTAGGTTGGTAGCCTTGAGCTGAAGAGCTCAGAGACAATGCCCAAGCCCTGGGGTAGGGTGTAGCTGAAGAGCTCAGGCCCAGAACCCACAAAAAAACCACAAAAAACAAAAAAAAAATCAAATGTTCCTAATAGAAGTCGCCTTCTCAGTTTAGACTGAGTGAACTAACTTTGTCAGTGGCCAAAGGGCAGGGTCTAATGTGACACAAGGGTGGCCGCCTTTGTGGGCCATTGTTGGTAACCGCTGGAGAAACTGGCATGCAGGTGAATGTGGGAGCTAGGGACTCGGGCAGCTCACTCCGGTCTTGCAGCCACGCAGAGGCCTGAGACTCCTGCCTCCAGCATTCCTGCTGCCTGCACTAACAGCTCAGGGCTCCGTGATGCAGCAGCACATACTTGATCCACGACTCCTCGTCATCCATGTCCCGGAAGAACTGGTGCAGGCGGTGGGACTCGCTGAGCTTGGCTCGCCGGGACGCCGCCATGCTCTTGATCTTCTGGAAGCGCCCGTTGATGGTGTCCCGCTTCTCCTTCACTTGGGAGGTGTCGAAGGCACTGCTGGTCATCAGGCTGTCTGCCTGGCTATTCAGGTCCTTCAGGCGGTCCTGGAGCAGGGTGTGCATGGGTAGCCGTGAGAAGCCTGCATCTCCAGGAATAACTGCTTACAAATATGACCTCGGGAATCCTCACCACTTGTCCCAGGTGGATCTCTGACACCCCGTGACCTAACACCTCACCTGTCCATTTCACCGTGTGACGCTGCGACACTGGCACTGGTGAGAAGCACCAGCACCTGGGGGTGTAGCCAGGCAGTGTGAACATGTTCCCTTAGATGCCCTTTATTTAGCTGGGATAAGAACTCAGGGCCTTCTGCTCTATGCCACACTCTAAATGGTCTTCAACCCATTCTATAGTAAGAAACAAGGCTAATTTTATTATTTGTGCCTTTTTACTTGAAAGACAGGCAAACTCTGTCCATTCTGCCTTAGGTATCCAACAGATACTTTGTTGAAAATAATGAAGTTTACAGCTAATCATAAAATTCAAACTTGTGGAGGCTGAGACATGAGAATAGCCCAGTCAATAAAGTCCATGAGGGTTGAGAGTGTGGCCTAGTGGTACAGTGCTTGCCTAGCATGCATGAAGCCCTGGGTTCAATTCCTGAGTACTACATACACAGAAAAGGCCGGGAGTATGCAGCTGAGTAGAATGCTACCCTGGGCCACAGAAAGGCTCTGGGACAGAGCCCGGGCCCTGCGGTCAAGCCCCAGGACAGACAAAATAAATACCCAATGGTCACTCAATGTAAGAAGCACATAGGCTTACCTCATGGGCTGATATGTCTGCTTCCAGCAGCTGGTGCTTTTTCAGCAGGTTGTTGACAGAAGCTAGGTCTTTGCCGTAATCTTCAGATGCCAGAAGTGCTTCCACCTGGTATTTGAAATGCCAAAGGAAAGGACATTATATGGAGGAAAGCCAGGATGCCCAGCTTCTACTCCAAGCACACTGGGTCAGTTTGCCTGACCTGACTCTCTCTTCATCTGCAAAGCCCAACTCAAGAGCTTAATAATGGAAAAGGTAGGATAGCGGTCCAGGTCTCAGGTTTTTGCGATGTCACAGGGCAGAGAGAAGAGCAATCTCAATATGCTGCAGCCCAAGGCAAGGGCCGGCACTGTGAGCCACAACGACATGTAATGTAGCTCACTGCTACATACTTACACCCCAAAGGGAAAGCTGTGGCCATGTGAATAGCTACAGGACAAGAATGCTTAAAGATGGCAGATCTCTCTAAGAGTCTTACCTAGGCTCCCCAGTTTCTGAGAAGTTTTTAGTGACCTGGGATAACAGCTCTTACATAGTAATGATTTTAGCAATATAAATAATACCCTTACAAAAATCTACCAAAATATCCTAGCTACTCAGGAGACTGAGATCTGAGGATTGCGGTTCAAAGCCAGCCCGGGCACTAAAGATCAGGAGACTCTTATCTCCAATTAACCGCCAGAAAACCAGAGGTGGCGCTGTGGCTGAAGGGATAGGAGGGTAGCCTTGAGCTGAAGAGCTGAGGGACAACACACAGGCCCAGAGTCCAAGCCCCATGACTGATAAAAACAAAAAAACACCCAAGTATCCCCAGACTCTGAAATGTTAACAATGGTGGCATCTAACAATGTCTTTGTTTTATTCTCTATATTGTCTCATTTTCCGGCACGTAGAGTCTCACACTCTCTGGCTCTGACTCCCTGCTCCTTTAGTTCTATCTTGGCACAGGTTTGTCAGAGCTGCTGCCAGCCAGACCTCACTCTCTCATGCAAGACGAAGAGGCTGAGCGCTGAGTCCCACTCCAAACAAGCTTTCTTCTGCCCTTACATGCTTGCTAGCAAACCAAAGCACTCATGGTGGTATCGGTGTCAAAATGCACCTATTGATCTGGTCTGCTTATTACCTCAGAGAGCCAGAAGTCAAAGTCTTTGATGCCAGTGTTAAAGTTCTGCTGTTTGTTGGCCTCTTTCAGCTTCTGGCTCTTCTCAGCGGACTTCTGTACCAGGAACTGCCACTGGTCAGCCAGGGCAGCCAAGCGGGCCTGCAGCAAGAAGGGAAAGGTTGATGAGGAGGAAAAGGAGTACTTGGCCCTGCACTGCCCATCTAGAACAGCTCAGTGTCCACACCCTTTGTGTGCTCAAGTGTGCTCTGGAGGCCTCGTCCAGTGGATGCTGCTCCTCCCGTGTCAGCGATTTCCCAGGCTGTACGTACCTTGACAGCGTCCTCGCTGCCGGCGCAGGCCCCACGCTCGATGAGGGAGTTGCCCATGTCGATGACACCACGGATGCGGTCGGCATTGGCATGCAGCTCTGCCTCAAAGGCCTGGTGCTTCTGGTGCTTGCTCTAAAAATATCAAACCACCTTTCAGAGCCAACTCATGGAGTATGTGGCTTTAAGGCAGGATGGAGGGTGTGGTGGGAAACTTAAAAAAGAACTGTGAAAAAGGTGTTGCTTTCAGGTACGTGGTAACCACGTAAGCGTGTGAGGCAGTAGAGCTGAGTCTGTGGGAGCTGAGCAGAGGGTGTGGACAGAGGATTAGGGGTGTCTAACAATCTGGGAGCGGGACAAGGAGTAGTTTTGAAAGTGCTGCGGCAGCTGGCTGGAGAAAGCCCTATAATTATACACTTTGGCATTTTGTAACAGATGGCAAGGCCACTTTCAGTTCTGGGGCTACTTGTTGCCAACTTCTAGCCATGCTATGTTATGTCCTTAATGGCTAGAGGCTTGAACGAACACCAAGCATGGGGACAGCTCATCACCCAGGGCAACCATCTTCATCCAGCAATACACTGGATGGGAGGGCATGTTTCCCTGATGACAGAAATAGTCTCAGCTACCGCAGACCTGGCTTTTGCTGGCTGTTCACACAGTAGCTGTCATTAGTCAAGGCACTGGGCTGCTGTCAAAACACAGCCTGATGGGAGGCTGGGACTTATTTTTGCCAGGAAAGAGAGGGCTGGGGTGGAGGGGGCACGGAGTTGTAAGCATTCATTAAGGAGCAGATTGTGCTGCAACACTATGAGAGACGGTTGCAAGGACACAGTAGCTGTAGCATAATTCTAGGGGAAAACACCGGGCAGGTAAGAAGCGCAGGGTCTCAGGGGATTGTTACTGGGAGAAATAAAACTAAGAGATAAAATGCAGTAAAGCTGAGGAGGAATTCTGCATTAAATGTTTCATTTCAGAGGCAGCAACTGTTACGATGGGGGATGATCCTGTGTGATGTCCTTTAAACTCCCACACACAGGGACCAGAAAGGGTCTCTGCCACACTCCCGAAGAGCCCCTCCCTCTCTGACCACAGGTTTCAAACCCCACTGGACAGCTTTGTTTCTTCCATTCATGGAAGACAAATTTGAGCTAGCTGTTGCTTTTACAGGCATCTTTCACTGCCTGTTACGCAAAATCCACTGTGATCCCAACCTCTAAACTCCTGACCCTCTCGGGCTGGGAAGCAGACCATGGCTTTGTAGTCCCCAGGACCAGTTTTGTTGGGCACCCGCCTGGGTGTGTAGTGGACTCCTTTGCCAGGCTAGACTGACTCTGCCTGTGCCAGTGACACCATGCACCACAGCAAGTCTAAGCCAAAGCTTATATAGCAAAGCTGATCATTTCATCTTCAAAAGAAGCATTCTTTGAAGGAAAGAAGTCAACTACTGCCCCTCAAATCAAACATTGTACAGAATGTGTCTACATGATGAACTGGGGGGGGAGAGGTGCGCAGGCAGATTATCACAGAGAAAGCCACATCCCACAGGGACTCTCGGATGGCAGGTGATGGAAGATTAGAAATGAAAGGATGGATGAAGATTTGCCAGCGGACCATGGGTGACCACAGTTTCACAGTATTCTACAGAGAAGAGCACAAATACTGGAGGCTCATGAATCTAGAACTCTTAAAAGCATAAAAAAAACTTACCAACAGCTTGGAAAGCTACAAAAACAGATTAAAAGACAAGAATTCAGTACACGGATGTGAACCATGAGTCCGCCATCTAACAGACATTTTTCCCCTGGGAAGCTCAGTGCCTAGGACAGTTTGGGGTTGGAGTGGGGATTCTATATTGCTAGACGCTATGGCAGCATTTAAATGGCTCTGAACATGTATTGGGGCTTTTCTAATGACTTGGTTTATTAGAAATATTTTCCATTGGCTTCATAAATCCTAGGAGACTGTGTTATAGGTGTGTCCCTTTAAAGATGTCTCGTTTAAAAGAATCTGTTTCAATTCTGGCTACTTCAGGACAAACACTCACCACCTCTGCTCACCTGGATGTTTGTGGGGTCCTTATAGGACTCATCGCTGGCTGTCTGCAACTTTTCACTGATCCATGCCTCAATCTCGTCCACATCTCGGCTGAACTGCTGCAGTGTCTGAGACTCCCCGAGCTTTGACCTTTTCTCAATCATCTGGGCTTTCAAGCGGCGCCACCTGAGAGAGGGAAGCCGTGAGGCCAGCTGTGAGCATCCCCTACCACAGAGGAGGGCATGAGGTGCCAGGCTCCTCTCTGTTGAGCTGGTGAGCATCAGAGCACAGGACACCCACCTGTCCAAGACTTCATTGCGACGGCTCGCAATGTCTCCCTTGGCATAATGACCAGCAGCAATGAGCTGGTCAGCAAAGGCCTGCAAGGCAGCAATCTTCTCCTCCTGTGGACAGACAGACAGACAGACAGACAGAGACACGGTTAAGATGGGCTGCAGCTGGCTCTTCTTAGACTGTTGGTCTTCAGAAGACACTGGTTATTTTGGGTGACTGGGAACTAGCCGGTGACAGGATCAGAATACACCGACACTTTAGAAGCAGGAGTGAGCTTGATTCTCATCATTTCAGGAGTACGGTTTAACTCCAGACTTGAGGTCACCCGGAGGTGGACAGGTGCTGGACACGAGCAGAAGTCACAGAACAAATTACACTTCATAACAAGAAAAAGACTGTCAGACTCCACAAAACAGCTGAGAAATCAGTTAATAGTTTGTTCTTTATGTTCACATGTTCCCTTACGGACACATACATTTTTCCTTTGAAATAATTTGTCCTCTGCCATTTAGATTTTATCTATCTTCCCACCTACCTATTACTTTTTTGGCCAGTCCTGGAGCTTGAGTACAGGGCCTGGGCACTGTCCTTAGGGCTTTCTCAAGGCTAGAGCTCTACTTCTTGAGCTACAGCACCATTTCCCGCTTTTTGTGTGTATGTGGTACCAAGGAATCAAACCCAGGGCTTCAAGCATGCTAGGTAAGCATCTACCACTAGGCTACTCTCCCAGCCCCTACTTATTTATTTATTTATTTATTTTTGGTTATTTTTCATGTGGGTCCTGGGGCTTGAACCTGGAGCCTGGGTGCTATGAACGACAGCCCCACTTCTGACCTTTTGGTGGTAACTGGTAATAGGAGTTCCGTGGCTATTCCTGCCCAGGCCGATTCTCAACTACGATCCTCAGATCCTGGGCTTCTGAGAAGCTAGGATTACAGGCATGAGGTACCAGTGTACTGCTCATCTATTTAGTTTGGGTTTTTTGGGACAGTCCTGGGGCTTGATCTCAGGGCCTGGGTGTTGTGCCTGAGCTTTTTCTGTTCAAGGCTAGCACTCTAACACTTTGAACCACAGCACCACTTCAGTTTTCTGGTGGTTAATTGGAGATAAGGGTCTCCTAGACTTTCCTGCCTGGGCTGGGTTCAGAACTTAGAACTCAGCCTCCTGAGTAGCAGAGATTACAAGTATGAGCCACCAGTTCACATTTACTTTTTTTTTTTTTTTTTTTTGCCAGTCCTGGGCTTGAGCTCAGGGCCTGAGCACTGTCCTTGGACTTTCTCAAGGCTAGAGCTCTACCACTTGAGCCTCAGAACCACTTCCGGCTTTTTTCTATGTATGTGGTACCGAGGAATCGAACCCGGGTCTTCATGCATGCTAGGCAAGCACTTTAACCACTAGGCCAAACTCCCAGCCCCACATTTACTTTTGATTAATGGCTGAATTACAGTGATGAAGGCCAAGTGCTCTACCAGTGAACTCTACCCCTAACATTTAAAAACAAAACTACACTGTACATGTACTTTTCTAACAATGGATGTACTACATGGAAATATATAGTGACTGTACCGCTTATTTTTGTAGCCAATATTGAGTTGTTACTTCTTTTGGGGGATGCTAGGAACCCAGGCAAGTGCTCTATTGCTGAGCTATACTTTCAGCCCATATGAAGTATTTTACCTTGAGGAAATTGGCAAGGCTGTCTAGCTGAGAAAAGAAGTCACTGATTATTTACTCTAATCATTAAGAAAGGATATGAGAATTAGGAAAGAAATACAGATGTCAATCAGGAAAAATCCAAACTAAGTTTACAAGGAACAGGGTCTCACCTGGACATTGATAGCTTTGTCGAAGTCCTCATGTTTTTTAATCAGTGCCTCCACACTGTCCAATGAGTCTCCTTTGTCTTCGGTGTTGAGGAAGGCCTCGCGGGCAGCCATCCAGTTCTCGGCTTGCTCACAATCCCGATGAAAGAGCTGACGGAACAGACTGGAAGGTGAGAAGCCCGAGCCATTGGCATGGAAAATCCTGGTTGGGACTCAAAAGCACACGTACCTGCAGTTCAAGGCACTGGTCCAGCATCATCCTGCGCTGCACCCAGGCCTGTTCCAGGTCTGTTCGCTCCTGATCAAGAACATCAAGTTTCTCCTTGATCTCTGGGCTGGCATAGTGCCCATGAGCCAGCAGCTGCTGCCCAAACTGCTCAAATGCCTGGAAAGTGCCAGCCCTGGCATCAATTTCTGTCCGGTGTTCCTGCCAAGAGGAGGGAAGGGATTAGGTAACTGGCAGAAGATGCCCATGTTAGTGTCAACCACTGGCTGACAATGAAGGGTAGGGGCAAGGAGGTCTACCCACCTGGTGCCTCTCCAGCAAGGCTTCAGCTCCAGTGACATCCTTTGCTAGCTCATCGGAGGATACCAGTCCCCGTATTCCATTGATCCAAGACATGAGATCCCTGGAAACAAGATCAACAGAAGACCAGCATTTATATGCTACCTGGCAAGCAGGCTTTCTGCCTAGGAAAACAAACTCATGGCCAGTTTTGCTGCAAGAGGCAGCTAAGTTATCTAGTCATTTTTCAAATGGGGTTGGGTCTTGTTTAGTTGACTCTTTTGTTGTTGGTAGTGGGGCTTGAACTCTGGGCCTGGGTGCTTTCCCTAAGCTCTTCAGCTCAAGGTTACCTTTCTACCACTTGAGTAACAGTGCCATTTCTGGTTTTCTAGTGGTTAAATGGAGATAAGAGTCTCATGGACTTTAGTGCCCGAGTTGACTTTGAACTGCCATCTTCAGATCTGAGCCTTCTGAGTAGGTTTACAGGTGTAAGCCACTGCATCTGGCTGAGTTTTGTAAGATCTTTAACCCACAGAATAATAGGTTCTAAAAGAAGTAATCATTATGCCTAAATTTTTGATAACTCTGTGACTGCCATGCAGACATTAAACTGAGTCACCAGATGAGGGGACATTGGGCAGGACAACTGGCCTGAAACTCTAAAATGTATTATGAAGGACACAGACTCAGATGGAAGGTGACTGGTCCAGGTTTAATGAGACTATGTAATATTAACCATGCACTGGTACAGGTGCAAGCCACTGGTACCTAGTGCCTTCAAAGTTTTATAAGCAAAAAAAAAAAAAGGGAAGAAGCCAGGAGGGGGTGGCTCACGCCTATAATCCTACTCAGGAAGCTGAGATCTGAGGATCAGGTTCAAACCAGCCCAGGTACTAAAGTTAGACCCTAAAGACCGTGAGACTCTTATTTCCAATTAACCACCAGAAAACTAGAAGTAGAGCTGTGGCTCAAGGTGTAGAGTGGTGGCCTTGAGCTGCAGAACCCAGGCCCAGAGTTCAAGCCCCAAGATGGACAAAACAACAAAAGTAAATGGAAAGACAAGTATAATTGCAGTAAATGAAAAATAAATCTAGGGAAAACATGCCATTAGGTCAGTGTGGGCCTGTGTAACGTGTATACATACACATACTTCAAGTCAGTGTGGGCCTGTGTATACATACACATGTGTATATATGTACATTGAAAGGAGATCAGTGTGGGTCCCATGTGTACACACATGTGCAAGTACACACATTGCAGGAAGGAGAATACTTGTATCTTAGATGTTTTAACACTCAGTAGTCTCAGCATTTTTTTTTTTTTGCCCATCCTGGGGACTGAACTCAGGGCCTAAGCACTGTCCTTTCCTCAAGGCTCTACCATTTGTGGCACAGCACCACTTCTGGCCTTTTCTATGTATGTGCTACAGAGGAATCAAACCCAGGGCTTTGCGCATGTTAGGCAGGCACTCTACCACTATGCTAAACTCCTGGCCCTAGTCTGAGTATTTTATATTGACCAGGCATTAGTTTTACAATAAAACAACCACTACAAAGGTTCTACACTACAGATCCAAACCACATTCATTTTTACCGGAAGTCACTAAGAAAGCGCTGCAGGTCATGGGAATCGCCCAGCTTGGCCTTGCGCTGGTCTGCCCGCTTCCCCAGGCTGGTCCAGGCCTGGTTTAACTCGGTACACTTCTCCTTCAGGTCCTCTGCGGACTCTGGGTGAGACTGGATCAGGCGCTGGGCCGTCTCCCCGAGGGAGTTTACCTACAGAAAGGAAGTGGTGAGAAAGCCGAAACCAGGGAGCTCTGCTCAGTAGAAACGAAGGCTTCACTCTGCCCCGGCCTCTAGTACCTTGTCACCGAGAGCTGCCAGGTCCCTCTCAAAGCCCTCATGCTTGCGCTGCAGGGCCTGGACACTGGCAAGATCATGGCCGTAATTGTCTGTGTTCAGAGCCTGGTTCTTTTCCTCGATCCATTCTTTGGTTTCGTCAGCATCTCTGCATAAGACATATGCAAATCAATAGCCACCAAGTACAGGTGCCCAAAGCCACCAGGAAAATGCCTTCAGCAGTACCTGCTGATGGCTACCCAGAGTTGTAGAGAGGGAAAGACAAAAGTTTGTCTACAGTAGTATCAACCCTGTGTCAGGTGTAGCTTAGGTGACAGTCAAGATTAGCAAGACCCAGCTGTTAGGCTGAGATCCTGGTCAGCAAGTTAGGGCCATTAGTGTGGGTAAACAGTCCTCACTACTCCCAGCCTCAGCCTGGGGTGGGCCCCTCACCTGTGGAACCTCTGGACTTCATGAGCACTGCCCAGGAGCTGGCTTCGTTCCTCAGCCAGTTGCTGCAGGGACCGCCAACGCTCATTCAACTCCTGCAAGAGGACGGCAGTGTCAGCCCACACCAGGAATTGGAAAATGGCAAAACTGCAGGAAGTGCCAGGGTCCCTATGGCTTGATTAAGTTACTTTATACAGTAGAGCAACATTCCACAGAATCGAAGGGAGCTGTAGTGGCACTGTGGCTCAAAGTGGTAGAGCACTAACCTTGAGCTGAACAGCTCAGGGACAGGGCCCAGGCTCCACAAGCCACAAAAAAGTAAAATTAATTGAAAAGAAAATAATTAATTGAAAAACAAAACAGCCATACCTGATGGCTTGAGTGCCTGACTGAGGAACACCCTCAGAAAGCAGTAGGAGAGCCTAACTTATCCTCACTCTCAACCACCCTGGTGCTTGGTATGTGGCACCTACTTTATAACAACTGCTGAGGGGACAAATGCCAAGAATCTGCTTTCTAACACTGGCCCAGCTGCATGCTCAGGCCAGGGCAGATCTGTGTTGAGTGCAGGCATGTGCTCGAGTTGGCAAGCAAGGCAGGCACGGCTTTCTTGTGGACGGCCAGGGGAAGGCCAGCAGCACTCCTCAGCACTGCTGAGGCTGGACTGGGAAAGCTGGCCAAGCCTCCTTGCATGAGAGGACTGCTGTTTACCCAGGACATTCAGGGGAAAGTCTCCCAGAGATCGAGGAGAGTGGAGTTGGCCATAGCTTGCCATTTGATGCGGACATGAGCTCCTCTGTGGAAGGAAAGAAGATCAGGGAAACGTAGCTCCACATCTTACCTTGATGGAATTGAAGGTGGCCACAGTGTGAACCATAAGACGGGCAGACTGTAAGGAGAGCAGGGAAAATCAGTGAGACATCTATTTGTACCTTGAGAGACAGAGATCTGAGTTCCAAGTGCTACTGATTAGGACTTGATGGTCAACCAAACTGACAACATATGGAGGAGAGGAATTAAGCCAAGGATAAGCCACCCAGAAAAACAAAAAGGAGCCCACATTCACATTCAGACCCAGCTCCAATGGTTTATCTGACATTGTCTGACCAGAAAGCAGTGACAACCTACTAGCTAGATGGACAGAAAAAGCAGCTCAAAGACTAGGAGCGAGGATCATTTTCTTATCCACCTAAGTTAGTTAACAGAGGTGAAGTGAGTGGGATGCTACTCTGTCTTGCTCCTGCAGGAAGAGCACTGTTATTAGAGGAAAATAAGCCATGAATTTGCTGTCTTCTCTTTAGTGCAGACATCTCCCCAAGTTTAAAGCACCCAGGAGCTCAGAGTTCATCAATTTATGTGAAAGTAACTACTGATTCCATGTGTCGCCTGGAGGTCCATGGCAGTCTATAAAAACTCCTAGTTCCTGTACAGGAAATGATTTTATCATTTTCTTCCTATTTCTTCCGACTTTCCTCCTTCTATATTAATTCTTTACTAAAAATAAAATAAAATAAAATAAAAATTAAAAAAAAATAAGCAAGGGACTAGGAACATGGCTTAGTGGTAAGAGTTCTTACCTAAAATGCATGAAGCCCTAGATTCCATTCCTCAGTCATACATAAACAGAAAAAGCTGGAAATGGCACTGTGGCTCAAGTGGTAGAGGACTAGACTTAAGCAAAAGAAGCTTAGGGACAGTGTCCAGGCCCTTAGTTCAAGCCCCAGACTGGTTAAAAAAAAAAAAAAGAAAAGAAAAATCAAGAGGTGTTGGTGTTTGCAAAGGTATCTGGGACTGCGTACTGGGGGATCATACCTATTCAGGAGGCTGAGGTCTGAGGATTGAAGTTTGAAGTCGGCCTATGGTAATCTAAGAGACTCTTCCATCCAATTAACCAGCAAAAAGCTGACTTTATGCATATGATGCATATTTTTGCCTACATTGAGGCCTCACCTCAGAGCTTCTTGTTCTCACTCATGACGTACTCTACCACTTGAGCCACACCTCAGTTTATTTATTTATTTTGGGTGCAAGTACTGAGGCATTAACTCGGGGCCTGGGCATTATCCCTTAGCTTTTTCTGTTCAAGGCTGGTGCTCTACCACTTGAATCATAGCTCTACTTCTAGCCTTTCTACAATTAAATGGAGATAAGAGTCTTAAAGACTTTCCTGTGCTTGCTGGCTTTGAACTGATCTCCTCAATTCTCAGTCTCCAGAATAGCTAGGATTACAGGGATGAGCCACTGGTACCCAGCTTGTAGCAACTTTGATTTGTTGCAAGTATTTTTCTCCTTTACACGCTCAGTCTTTACCCTATTTGAATCATTCATTGGTCTGCAATGAAGGCAGTTCTTGATTAAAAGGTGCCTTGTAAGCGATGCTCTGACACTGACAATCCTCCCCTCCTGAGGATCTGAACAAATGCACTTTGTTTCTGTGTGCTACATCTCATACCCTGAGAGAAAATAGAATACAAAGTGTAAAGAGAAGCCAGCCTAAACAAGTCTAGGGATGACCAAAGGCTCAGGACAAGCTAAACACTCAGAATAAGGCAGCAGTCCTTACCTTCCATGGAGAGGCTGTCTTGGAATCTGCTTCATCCTATTCAAAGAAGGATGAGGTCAGACAGGAGAGCAGAAGCCACTGCATCACATCAGTGAGTGGTGTGACCAGCGGCGCTCCCAGACAAACTGAACACTGTCACACTGCGGTGACTTACAGCTGACTAGAACAAACTCAAGGTTGCTTGAGAGGAATGATACAGACAGAAAAATTCCAGAATTTTATTCATCAGAGGAGCCAATGAGATTTAATAAGAAAACGTGAGCCGGGTATTGTTAGTTCATGCCCATAATCCTAGCTACTCAGGAAGCTGAGATCTGAGGATCACGGTTTGAAACCAGCACGGGCAGAAAAGTTCCCGTAAGACTATTATCTAATTAGCCACTCAAAAAACCAGAAGTGGGGCTGGGAATGTGGCTTAGTGGTATAGTGCTTGCCTAGCATGTTTGAAGTCCTGGTTTTGATTCCTTAGTAGCAGATAAACAGAAAAATCCAGAAGTGGCATTGTGGCTCAAGTGGTAGAGTGCTAGCCGTGAACAAAAGAAACATGGGGACAGTGCCTAGGCCCAGAGTTCAAGTTCCAGGAATTGAAAAACAAAAACAAAAACAAAACCTCTGAGATGCTGCTGAGCTGATTCAAGCCTAGTACTGGCACACAAAGACAAGAAATCCCTTCCACATGGAGCCCCTGCAACTTACCTTGGGCATTGTGCTGTACATCTCCTGCAAAAGAGGCAGAACAGCTTTAGCATCAGAGAAAATAGATGCATCTTAGAACACAGAGTACTGAGAGACCAGGAAATGTTGGAGAGATTTACAGAAGATGTTCATGCTAGTTGAACTTGCGAAGTGTTAATGTTTGAAACCTTTCAATTATTTATAGAACTCATGGATTTGCGTTCAAGAAATGAGCACTTAACAACTCTCACAGCATTTAATGGGCTTAGGGAGAACACTGGAACCTTCCACTGGATGAAAGGGAAGGGATACTAGTCCAAGGAGCTAAAATGGCTGAGGGCACATGGAAGACTAGAGGTCACAATTCTGTACTCTGAAATGGTGTTGTGCGGCTAAGCTGGACACACAAAAGAACAAAGCAGATCCCTGATCAATGAAGTCCTGCTCACCTGCTGTTGCACAGCCTGCACCTCCTCCGCCATCAGACCTTCAGACTCCAGGTCTTCAGCCACTTTGTTGATGTCCTTTAGCCGGGACTCGTTGGCCTTTAGATCCTTTAAAACAAAAGCTTCAATAACTACACTGCAAGAGCAACTGGAGGGAGAGGAAGTGTAGACACTCAGAAGCAATGGTGTGAGCACATGGAGATCTGCTCTCAGGCGTCACATGAACTGTCTCTCTGTACATCTATGGTCTAGATCAGGAAATCCTAATAGCAAGGAAATGAGAAAATAATGGAATACTGAAAGTAGTCTCACTCAAATTTCCTTCATTTAACCATAGGCAAAGAACCCTTACGCTAGTCAGATATAGATCATTGAAAAGCACTTTTTTAAGGCAGGAAGTGTGGTTCGAGTAGTAGAGTGCCTATCTAACAGGCACAAGGTCCTGAGTTCAAAACAGTAACTGCTCAGGCCGGGAGTTTGGCCTAGTGGTTAAAGTGCTTGCCTGGCATGCAGGAAGACCTGGGTTCGATTCCTTGATACCACATACATACAAAAAAGCTGGAAGTGGTGCTGAGGATCGAGTGGTAGAGCTCTAGCCTTGAGAAAGAAGCCCAAGGACAGCGCTCAGGCCCTGAGCTCAAGCCCAGGACTGGCAAAAACAAAAACAAAAAAAACAGTAACTGCTTAGAAAACACCTTGGACTTACACACAACACTATTAATGTATTAAATGCCACTGTAATGTACATTTCGAAACAGTTATCTTTGTTATGTGAATTTTAGTACAATAAAATGACAGCCAGGTGCTGGTAGCATACGAATGTAATCCTAGGTACTCAGGAGACTGAGATCTGAGGATCATGACTTGAAACAGAGACCGGGCAAGAAAGTCCAGTGAAACTCTTATCTGTAGTAAGCTACACAGAAAAATCTAGAAGTGATGCTGTGGCTCAAGTGCTAGAGCACTAATCTTGAGCCAAAGAAGCTCAGGATCAGCACCGAGGCTGAGTTCAAGCCCCAGGGCATTGGGTACCAATAGCTCAGATCCTTACTATTACTCAGAAGGCTGAGATCTTAGGATTAGGGTTCAAAGCCAGCCCAGGCAGAAAAGTCCCGGTGAAACTCTTATCTTCAATTAACTACCAGAAAACCGGAAATGGCTCTATGGCTCAAAGTGGTAGAGCACTAGCCTTGAGCAAAAGAGGTCAGTGTGGGGGCAGAATTGTAGCCTAGTGGTAGCCTAGTGCTTGCCTAGCATGCACAAAGCCCTGGGTTCGATTCCTCGGTACTACCTACTCAGAAAAAGCTGGAAGTGGTGCTATGGCTCAAGTGGCAGAGTGCTAGCCTTGAGCAAAAAGTGTCCAAGGACAGTGCCCAGACTCAGTTCAAGTCCCAGGATTGTCAAAAAAAAAAGTTCAGGAACAGTGCCCAGGTCCTAAGTTCATGCCCTATGACTGACCAAAAATCGAAACAAAACAGAACTGTCTGTAAGCAGGTTTTTGTTTTGTTTTTTTTTTAGCTTCCCTTACCTTCTGGAAGTCATCAAACTTCTTCTGCAACACCTCCACCTGCTCCAAGTCAGCCCCGACCTCCTCACTTGTCAGAGCAGCCTCCTTCTCATTGATCCACTGCTGTAGCTCATTCGCTTCACGAAACAACATAAACTTCTTGCAACTTTTCTCCAACATGCCTTTACGCTTCTCGCCCAGTTCCAGCAGAGAATGGTACCTGATGTAGGTCAAGAGGTGACAAGAGAGGGAAGGAAAGTGGTTAGCTACCTATGGCTGTTAACACAAAGACAACTGCTACGCTTCTCCAAGGTGTCTTCCAGGGCATGAGTGTATAATGATGGTGCCCTAGCAACCAAGGCTCAGAATATGAACACAAGGATCCGATACCCAACTTCCAGCCTTAGGAATAAGCACAAATATACAGTTCAGAACCGGGAGCTACAAGAGCAACACGTACTCATCCTCAGGTCAATTTTGCATTTGCAACATGGCAACCACACGCACTTAGCACAGAAACAGAGTGTTCTTGCAACTGATTACAGCTGAGAGATGAAATGAATTTGCACGATGTGTATGTATGCATCCCTTGTCTTTTGTAATTTTCTGAGCAGTCCCCGTGTGGGGGAAGGTGTAATAAGCCTGAAATGGCCTGCGATAGGATGCTGTATCTCTGGATCAGTAAGCCGTGAGTACAGCAATACATTTGTCGTTTTTTAGAAAGTTGTGGCAATTTTGAAAGGAAAGGTAGAGTGTAATGTCCACATAATTTCATTATGGAAGGGTTAAGATTTCATTATCTAGAAGACTTAAGAATCCAAGAATATTCTATGACTAAAACACAAAAGATATAAATACGTCAAACTTAAGAAACTAAACCAAAAAGAAAAATCCAAAATCACCATTAATCCTAAACTTTGCAAACAAAAGACTGCAACGAGTCAAGAACACTCTAAAAGGTGTTTCATTCCCTTCCTACCAGACAGCACCGAACTGGCCTCACATTTGCTGCTGACAGCGGCTGCTCTGCCACAAAACCAACAGAGGGAAACCGACACCACTGTGAACACAAAGCTGCACAAGGAAGCAACCATCAGAGCAGTGGTCACGGGCCATCACGGTCACAGCTCCACTGTGCCCTCCCTCGCCAGCGAAGCTGCTGCATGGATGCGCCCTGCCCTCCCACCACCTCCTCTTTATTAAATGAATGATGCCTTGAAGAGAAGTGGCAGAAGGAGAGTGGACAGGTGTACATGGGATGCTCACGAGGCTCTCAGCCTACTCACAGTTCTTCCACCTGTTTCATACGCAGAGATACACTGCCGGCCTCCTTAGTTATGCGTGTCCTGCACAGAGGGTACAGCAAAAGCATGCATAAATTAGTGGGATTAATCCATGGGAATGACAAGCGGCAGCTCCACCAGGTGCCATGATGGTGACGGTTAAAGGAGGAAAATTGAGGAGTCATTCGGAAGCTCTTAGACGCAATCTAGACCATGAATGAATCATAGTGAAGGCACAGCAGGAAAGTTAAATGAAAGAGTTAGTTACCTTCACTTTCCTGATAAGTCTGCCATTTCAAAGATAGGTTTTTCCTGTACTACAAACATAGTTAACCTCATAGAGCAGGATCACGGGGGGATGATGGACTTGGAAGGAAATTTTCCTGATTGCCAATAACAAATTTAGTCATGGATTCCATTATTTTCACTCTCATATTCATGACTCAAGCCTCTGATTAAGAACAGAAAGCCAAATGTCCCCTTCTTGTCTCAATAGTAAGAGAATCTAGAAATACACAAGTGACTTCAGTCATTTTAAGGATCACTAAGGTCAAAAAAGTTCCATTATTCTAAACTCTGGTGGAAATACATTTTCTGGTTATTTCCTAAGTATCCAAAGCCAATGATTTCCTTTGGGGGGTAAGATACACACCAACAGAGATGTAGGTCTTTATAGGGGATCAGCTATAACAAAGGAAGACAGCTTTTGATTAAAAATAAATACTCTCAGAACACAAAGCCATAGCAGAGAGAAGCTGTCTAAATAGCCAGCCAAAGGGAGCACAGCTGAGGGGAAAAAAATCTGGAAACCCAATTTCTGAAGGCATCTTGAACCATAAGACAAAAGTTAAGTGATTAGGAAAACGTGGTTTAGAAAAAGAAACTCGGAAATACTGGGAAAACAAAACAAAGGAGATTAAAGAATTTGGCCTCAGAGAGATCAGTGAGTTAAAAGTGACTTGGAGAGCAAGAGGTGGGCAGAAGGACTCCAGATGCCTCAGGATACTGACTACACCTTGGCTAGGAGTCAGACTAAGCCCCACATAATGCCTGGTCCTTTGTGTTGACTGTGTGCCCCTTACTGGTTGTCAATCTGCTCTTGTCGAAGCGCGATGCTGCCTTGCTCCTCCAGAAGGTTCTCCCTCGAAGCTGACTGGGCGGGATCTAGCTTCTTCACATAAGCAGCAGGCACAAAACCCTGACGATCATTCACTTCCACTTTCCACCAGTCCTAAGGGAGGAGAGAGGATTCAAAGTAGATCCTTTTCAGAGAAAAGCAGAATCCACACACATGCCTATGTATTTGTGGACGCATGTCTCTACCATTTTTGAGCCACATCTCCACTTCTGTATCTAGGTAGTTAATTGGAGACAAGAGTCTCAACAGAGGGTGGGGAGGAGAAAAAGTAGGAGAAAAACATGGGAGGATTATCAATGTTCAAGAAGTAATGTACCCACTACCTGGAAACATGCAGAAGACCTGGGCCTTCCTTTGCAGCCTGTCAAACTTTTATGGGGCTGGGTGTCAGGGGCTTATGCCTGTAACCCTAGCTAATCAGGAGGCAAGATCTGAAGATTGTGATTCAAAGCCAGCCAAGGCAATAAAGTCCATGAGATTCTTATCTCTAATTATCCACTAGACAGCCAGAAATGGTGCGAGGCTCAAAATGGTAGAGCACTAGCCTTGAGTGCAAAAGCCCAGAGACAGCCAGGCCCTGAGTTCAAGCCACATAATCACCACCATCACCACCACCACCACCAACAACAACAAAAGCATAAGAAAAGTTAAAGGTGGAGCTGTGACAAGTGACAGTGCAAGCTCTGAGCAAAAAAAACTCAAGGACAATGCACAGACCCCCAAGTTCAAGCTCCAGGACAAGCACCCACCTCCCCTCCCCCAATAAAACTCCAAAAAGCAACCCCCCCCAAACAAACAAAAAACACCTGTATGGGTCAAGGAAGAAAAGCTGATGAGCCAGAGAGGACGAGCCTACATGGTGCTATCAGAGCTATCTTCAACTTTCTGTCAGGCTGAGACCCTGCTGCATGGTCTAGATTAATAGCTGGGAAGAGGAGCTGAAGAAGCAGCTTATGATGGAGCACTTCTCTAGCATACATGAGGTTCTAGCCTCAGTAGCACAAACACCACAACCACAACTAACAGGTGCAAGTTACAAAAGAGAAGACCAAGCTCAAAGGGAAAGAAATCTACCTACAGATGCTTAAGTAGAAACTATTTCTCAGAGGATAGTTCTCTGCACTACCTGCAGACACATTCAGGAGGATAGATCTAGAACCTTCTTAATCATGATCAGCAGTAGATACAAAGATTAAGACTGGAAACCCTCCTATCCACATTCAACCATTTCAAGGACCCCAGCAGAACACACTTGGCAGTGTGGAGGTCAAAGGCACCCGCCTCTTTCTATGCCTTGCCTTGTTAGTGCTATTGAGCAAAGTGAGGATATCTCCTTTTTTCATGGTGACCTCCCGAGGACTCTTCTCCTGATAGTCATAGAGAGCCAGGACCAGCTCCTTCCCAGTCTCATCATCCATTGGAGCCACTTGTTGCTACAATCCAAAGGAAAGGCAAGATGGTTAAAGAACATCTACAGCATGTTATCTGCACCACAACGAAGTCCAACCCCAAGAGCTGCACCAACTTTGCCAAAAACACATGCAGGACAGTTCACCAAAAACACTAATGAAGTGACAGGTATGTTTACAAAAATTTCAACTGTCTCACTGTAAACCTTTGTTTTTGTGTCCCAAGTATGGTGACTAAAGCAGTAGTATCTCCTGGCAGTATCTGGCCCCATAACTTTCTCTGCCCCCCACTCCATTCACCAAGGAACCTGGCATAGCTGCATCACTTACCCGGCACGACTGAGCCTGCTCTCGTAAAGCCTGGATGCTGCTGCCATAGGCACTGAGATCTGACATTAAAGCTTCATGTTTCTTCAGCAGAGCCTGAAACACAAGCATACATAGAACCCTGCACAAAGAGTTCTCACTCACACAAACCCCAAAGATAGTGCTCAAGCCCTGAGTTCAAGCCTCAGGATTGGCAAAAAAAAAAAAAAAAAATAGTAACAAAACAAAATTTGGGGCCAGGAACATAGCCTTGTGGTAGAGTGTTTGCCTAGCATGCATGAAGCTCTGGGTTCGATTCCTCGGTACCACATACTCAGAAAAAGCCAGAAGTGGTGCTGTGGCTCAAGTGGCAGAGCACTAGCCTTGAGCAAAAAGTGTCCAAGAATAGCAGCAGGCCCTGAGTTCAAGCCCGAGGACTGGTAAAAATAAATAAATAAAGTGTTGACATACCGCAGCACAATAATAGTGGGACACTTGAATACCCCATTCTAAATCTAGATAAGGTCATCCAAAGAAAGCACCAACAAAAATTTTTAGAAATCAATGAAATTACCAACTAAGTGAAGATAATAGGCCACCTCCTGAGCATTTCAACCAAAAGCTGTACCTTAAAAAGCAACGGAGCAGCTAGGGTATAGCTTAGTAGTGGAGCATCTGACTAGTATGTGAAAGGCTCTAGGTTCACTCATGAAACAATGAATGAATGAAAAGAGTCAAAAACAATAGCAGAAGGGTGCAGGGAGATTGGGAGGATCCCAGTCCTAGTCAGAGCAAAAAGTAAGTGAGAACCCATTTCAACCAAGACTCCAGGAATGGTGGTGGCCTGTGACTCCAGTCATGTGGGAGGGGCAAATAGGGTACTCACTAAGCAGCCTGGGAAAAAACACAGAATCCAATTTGACACTAAGCAAAAAAGTGCTGGAGGAATGGCTCATGGCCAATCTATCAAGTAGCCCACGTTCTAACCCCAGCACCAACAAAAAAAAGTAAAGAAAATCATTGCGGTACCACACCTTTTGTTGTCATTTCTCCTAACTTGCTTCCCTCTACATCCTGGCCCATTTTCCTGGAAAATGCAACAGGAGCTCCAGGTTACCTCAGCGGAGTCCTCATCTTTCCCGTAGTCAGTGCTGCCCACGATGGGCTCCTTCTCTCGCATCCAGGACTCAGCCTCGTTGGCATCAGCAAAGTACTGCTGGGCCTGCAGAGAGTCCTCCAGGTCCTGCCTACGCTGAGATGCTTTGGCTTTCAGCGCCTCCCACTTCTGGTTCAGCTCATTGAGCTTAGCCTTCACGTCCTCTGCAGCAAAGTGGCCTGGAGCAGAGAGGATGGCAGACAGTGCACAGATATGCTGGAGAGGCTTCTACAGCCACAGCACTTTTACTTAATCCCTTTCTTTCTTCAAAGAATTGTAATTTTTTTGTTTGATCCTATCAAGATCTAAGAAGAAAAAGGTGACATTAACAGGTTTCTTGAGTTGAAAGGCATAGGAAAACAAGACAAGATATATTCATTCATTAGATTCCTAAGAAATACGAGTTATAAAGATAAACCTTTGGATAAATACTCAATGTATACAAAGAAGGTAGACTGGCTACTCTGCAAAAAGTGAAGGGACCTACTACAGTACTCAAATAAGTCAATGTGTTTCACAGAACACAGCTGAGCTGTGCTAGCACTCCACAGTCCATGAGGGTGGGCCTTTTCCACACCGACCCATGGAAAGGCGCTTGTCTTGTCCTATCCATTGATGCAGTAGTTCTCGTGGATTTCTGGCTGGCTGAAGTACACAAAAGCCAAGAGGTTTTCCAGAACTTCCTCCCTGTTCTGCCGGGAGTAGGTCTGGAGGATGGTCATCTTTTCCTTGGTCTCCTTCTCCACCTTGCTGCTGCAACTGCCATGGAATCCCAGTGCCATAGCTTCCTTGGCCTTGAACTCTTTTCATCTGCAGGCGGTGCTGTTCAATTTTAGCCTGGGCTTCTTTGGTTTGCTTCAGCCTTCGGTTCTTTTGCTTGTGGGCCTCGGACATCTTGTCAGTGGCATGTTTCTCGGCCTGCAGCAGCTGCTGGATCCCCTGACTAGCCATGGCAGCAGGGACATGGAGGGCAAGTCAAGGGAGCCTAAGTCCTCCGTACGGCCGCTCAGGTCACCTGACCCGCTGCCTGCCACCACAGCACTTTCGTTACTACATTTTGGGAAGCCATGCCTTGTCACAATTCCATTTCTAATGAGCTGCTCTGATCCAACCCTTTAATGGTTGCCTCTTCTTTTGCTTCCTCCAGCCATGGCTCTATCCAGTATCTAGAAGCAGGCCTCCTACACTGGTGTAGTGTCACTCTAATCAGGAAATCATAAATGACAGCAGTACCATGGTTCTCCATTCTGAATATGCCATGTGCAGGTACTTTCTCAGTCCTGTAACCCTCACAATCACGTCAGGAGATGTGCTGCATTTTGTAAATGAGACATGAAGCCTCAGTAAAGTCCGGCCTAGTCACAATTATACAATGGATGGATGGGAACGGGGCTTGCCCCCACCCCAGTCTGCTGTGCCCAAGGCCATGTACTTAAGCAATGCAAGGGAGAGGTGATGAGCAAAGTCAAGCCCCACTCACTGAGGATAATCACTCACCTTCCTCCACCATGGCATTTCCTTTCTGCGTCACTGCTTTGATTCGAGGTTCATGTCCTGCAACTTCTGCTTGTAAAGCTTGATGTTTCTTTAGTAAATTCTGGACTCCTATCAAATCCTTGCCTGAAAGCAGAAACCACTCCCTCATCATCCATCGAAGTCAACACTGAGCTGCCACGCACAGTCAGCAACCATCAGGGCTCCAGCAAGAAACCTAACCTCACTCTGTCCCCTTTATGCTATGATGCCATGGCCCTTTTTCAGCTGGTTTCCCACCTGGTGAAGGCAGACTGACCTCTGTTGGTAGATGCGGCAATGGGTTCCTTCTCTCGAATCCACGTCTCTTCATCTTCCACATCCCGGAAGAGCTGCTGTAAGCGCAGAGAATCTGCCAGCTTCTGCTTCCGGGCAACCATGGGTTCTTTAAGAGCCTCATAGCGAGCCACAAGTGCCTCCTGCTTCTTCTTGATGTTTTCAGCATCAAAATGGCCAGCATCTTGGAACTGGCGGGCCTGAATGGTGATGCCATCAATTCGATCCTGAGAACAGGAAAGAACAAGGCCTTGAGAGCCTAAACCAAGACCAAGCAACTCTGCTCTACACATTTCTGGGGTACTACTCGGGGTGGAATTCTGTCACACTCAGCCCCCAGAAAGCTGAGGGAAGAAAAGTTAATATGAGTAAAAGCAAATAGGGGTCTCTAAGACAGCTCCCTACTTCCTCCTGCCTGTCATTCTGCATTCACTTGCCCAAACACAGATCCCAATTCAAACTCCACCTGGTGAGCAGCCACATCGGCTTCCAGCAGGGCGTGCTTCTTCTGGAGGTTCTGGACATTGGTAAGGTCTTTGCCATAATCATCTGAAGCCAAGTGACCTTCTACTTCATACAGCCACAATTCAATGTCCTCAACATTGCGATTAAATTGTTGTTGCTGGTTAGCTTCACGGAGCTTTATTCCTGGCAGGAAAGAAAGTTTCTATCAGTTAACATGATTCTTCCACTAATACAGCAATGAACCACGTTCTCCTAGTGAAGGAAGACAGGTAAAGGATTTTGGTTAGTTCTTTTCTTTTACCACAAGGCAAAGAAAACCCAATGTACAGCCTTCACACTACCATCTAGAAGCCAAACTAGAAGCTGTGTGGAAGCAGTCTCACCTACATTTCAAGTTATTAAAGCCCTTGGCTCATGGCTAAATTTTGATTTTCACTTCAGGGGAGGCCCAATTCACTCTCAAAGTGATCAGACCACTATTTCTGGGTGGAGAATGTCCTACAACACTTACCCAAGCAGATTTAACTCTCCAAACATTCCTATCAGCATCCATTTCCTCCTACCTTTGAGTTCCGTGGCCTCCAGAAGCTTCTTCCACAAACTGATGACCTCATTCATACGAGCTGCTACTTCATCCTTGGCATAGTGGTTGACGTCTATGAGCTTCTGCCCAGCTTTCTCCAAGGCGTCAATTCGGCTCTGGTTTGCTGAGAGCTCAGCTTCAAAAGCCTGATGCTTTTGTACTTTTCCCTGCAAGTTGGATGGGTCCTGCCAATGAAAGGAGAAGACACCTAAATACTCTATATTACTTCCCATCACCTTCATACAAAACTCTATATGGGGTTACATCAGTGTGGTTTGTGGAATCCAACTGGCTTGTGAGAGCTGGGTTTGGTGTATTACTAAAGTGCTATGTTAACCATATATTACTTTATAAGCCTCATCAGTGGCAGTTTTCATCTTCTCATTGACCCAACTCTTGAGCTCATCAGAATCACGGAAAAACTGTTGGAGATGGAAGGAATCAGCCAGCTGGGCTCTGCGGTGCATGGCTCGCTCATGAAGGGCATTGCGGCGGCTCAGCAGCTGCAAAGACAGGATCACTGTGAATCTCTACTTCTTAGTCTACGAGAGGTATTCAACTAAAAGACACATCTGCAGCAAGGAACACTGATGGACAGTAAGGAAGGAACAGAAAAAAATCTGGGGTACTTACAGCATCTCGGCGAGTGGCCACATCTTCCATTGCGTAGTGGTTGTTCTGGATTAGCTTGGTTGCAAACTCATCCAGTGCCTAGGAAAGAAGACAACAGTTTTGAGTAAGTACTATTTCCCTCCCTGGCCTCTGGTGAAAAGGAACTGTTGCCCTGAAGGAAAAATAAACTGTATTTGAAGCCTCAACATGGTCAAGATCTGCACATTACAGCTGACAATGACAGTTCCTTAAGGGCCTTCTCGGAGTCCTCATGATTCTTGAGAAGATTTTGTTCAACAAAATAATAAATACTGTGTTAGTTCCACTGGAACATGATCTGCAATACAAGCTTCTGATAAGTGCCAAAAATAGGCCATCACCTTCTGATTCTTAGTGTTTTGTGGTTGTTTTGTTTTTTGCCGGTCTTGAACTCTGGGCCTGGGCACTGTCCCTGAGCTTCTTTTGCTCAAGGCTATGAACACTTTACCACTTCCAGGTTTTTCTGATTGAAGATGCACAGATTTTCCTGCCTGGGCTGACTTTGAACTGTGATCCCCAGATCTTAGCCTCCTGAGTAGCTAGGATGACGGGTATGTGCCACCAGCACCCAGCTGTAAGGTGTATTTCAATGGGAACAGTATGTTACATAACTTCTACTTAAAATTACATCTCAGCCAGCGTGGTGGCTCACGCCTGTCATCCTAGCTACTCAGGAGGCTGATATGAGGATCTTGGTTCACAGCCAGCCTGGGCACTAAAGTCCATGAGACTCTTATCTCCATTTAACCATTAGAAAATCGGCAGTGGCACTGTGGCTCAAGAGATAGGGCGGTGGCCTTGAGCTGAAGAGCTCAAGAATGACGCCCAGGCCCAGAGTTCAAGCTCTGTGACTTGACTGTTTAAAAAAAAAAAAATGTACATCTCAATTTGGAGGAAGCTATGCAGCAAGTTGTGAATGGTTCAGCCATGTTAGGTCTGTGCCAATATGTCATGTCACCACTGAAAGGCATGCACCCTGCAAGGTTTTCATTTGACTTGCTTGGAAACTGGGATTCTTGCTTACTGCAAGGATCAGATGACTGGAAGCTTTTACCGTGATCTTTTCCTCCTGGGCACTGAGGGACTTCTCAAAGTCTTCATGCTTCTTGAGAAGTGCTTCCACACTGTCCAAGGAATCGCCCAAGTCTTCATTCAGCAGGAATGCCTATGAAAGGAAACCAAACAGGCAAAATCATACTGTTCTTTGATCTTGTATGACTCAAAAGCAAAGGATAAGTGGATCAAAACACAGAAATTCTACACTTTTGAACTTCTGATATCTCTTCTAGAAAGTCTAAAAGTTCTTTGTGATTCAGTTAAAATTAATCTAGATACACTGGGAAATGATTGTTCAATATTTTACTGGAATGTC